>NC_134460.1:39366302-39668802 GCF_047948215.1 Lycorma delicatula | reverse complement strand
TCTCTAGGTGAATTGGCGATGAATTGTCAGTTCACGGAACGCAAAAGTGGCGGTAGTTTCATAGCGTGGACAGTGTCCCTTGCTGCTGTATCAATCTATTAATCGGGCATGTTTAAGGGTTTTTTTTAATGTCGGGTATGAGTTTAAATGTCAGTTCGATGGAATGGAATGCAAAGTTGGCGGGAGTTTAATTTCTCCCTACAAATCGCAGAACCTGGACAGTCCCTTGCTGCTGGATGATTCTAATCGGGCGTGTTTTTTTTTTAAAAGGTTTATTTTAAATGGCGGGTCTAATTTTTCAAGTTTTGTTTATTATTATTTAGTATTTTAAGGACGGATTTAATTGCATTCCAATCCGTTGTTAAACCAGCGTTATCGAACCCATTTTATGGGCCGACCGCGGAAGGCTAGGCTTATGAAACCTGTCCTCCCGACGTAATTCCCCTTCAGACCGTCCACTGAAGTCCTTACGGTGCTAACGCTTCATAGGCTAGCAGGAATACGCCACAACGGGGCACTAACTATCAGGAGGGAGCAATGCGACCCCTACTCCGGAGGAGTCGCAATTGCTGGTTTAATTTCATTTACTTGTAAGTGTTAAAGGAAAGGTTGTGTAGAAGTTCTTCACCCACTTCTGTTATGGCTCCCTTTCAGGACGCATCTCTGCTGGGCTCTGTTCCGGACTCCAGTCCGTGATGTTGGGACGAGTAGAAGATCTTCCTTCTTTTTCATCTTCTTCTTCTTCCAATGAATGTCAGTTCGGAATGGAATGGAATGCAAAGTTGGCAGGAGTCTATTACTCCCTACTTTATCGCAGAACCTGAACAGAGTCCCTTGCTGTTGGATCTTTCTAATCGGGCTTGTTTTTTTAAAAGGGTTATTTTTAATCTCGGATCTATTTTTTCAATTTTTGTATATTATTATTATAGTGAATTTAAGACGGATTTAATTGCATTCCAATTCCGTTGTTATACCAGCGTTATCGAACCCATTTTACGGGCCGACCGCGGAAGGCTAGGCTTATAAAGCCTGCCGACGTAATTCCCCTTCAGACCGTCCACTGAAGTCCTTTCGGTGCTAACTCTTTAATAGGCTAGCAGGAATACGCCACAACGGGGCACTATCTGTAAGGAGGGAGCAATGCGTCCCCTTTTCCGGAGGAGTCGCAATTGCTGGGTTATTAAATGTCAGTTCACTCTCGTGCACGTTCTTTTATAGGAGCCTGAGGGTGGTGGGGCTGCAGCGCCGCTATGGTGGGAGAAGTGCGCAGTCATCTGCGCGGTGGGAGTGATGCTTGTATTTTTGCGTCCGTACACTGTGCGCCCCTCTCACATCGTTGCTACCGTTATTGCCCGCCGATATTAAATTAGGCATATATGTGGTAACAATATATATATATATATATATATATATATATATATATATATACTTGTAGTATGGGATTGTCACATCTGCGAGGTCAATCGTTTGAGCTAATGATATCGGGACGTATATTCAATCGAGCTGAAAATAAATATCCATAATCATGTACTTAGTAGAGCAGTTGGAATTTCTGTTTCGGACGACACAGATCTGAGATTACACACAGCTCTTAACTATTTGATCCCTATTGTTTAACATGTTGACGATTCCTTCCAGCATAATTAAAGCAAAGCTTTCGGTTTTGATAAACAACCAAGCATCATATAACCGTTCAAAGGAAGCAGTAGTTCATGTCATCATCCATCCGTGTTGTATGTGGAGAAGCTCCCGTAAAGCTCATTTAATCACCATTTACTTAATTTTTTATCTAAAAATTTCGAAATGGAGGTTTAATGAAATCAGAGTAAAGACTTTTTCAATGCTTTTTATTGCTTTATTTTTTTTTTGTTTTCAGTGAGGTTTTCGATATTCACGTTTGTTTCATATCATTTACTGTACTACTATTTGGCTGCTTTATTAAATAATAACAATTAGATCTATATAAAAGCATTATTTCGTTGTCACGTTTATGGGAATTTCTGGTTTACAAAAATAAATTTCTAAATTAATCCTCCTCGGAAATATATTTTCCTTCATCTTCCCTTATTCATTATAATCTTCACGTCTTCATCTTCTTTGAAAATATTGATGTTGCCTTCTTTTTTTTCTGTAAAATCTATTTGTACGTAGCAGTCGATTTTTATTAACAGTTTATTACTGCTTAAAAAACGCTTCTGAATGAAATGAAGTCTGTATATTTATTACGTCTCGAAATAAAGGATAAAAGTTAATTAATTAAATTGCTTTATTCTATCTGTCCAAGTCATTTTTATAACTGTGACTCATGTTAACAATATGAAGAACAAATTATGTGCTTTTATCAGAGCGTAATCATTTCCATTACAGTAGATATTACTAAATTTATCTGTAAATATTTTACTTTTTCTATAAAAACGTCCTGACCTGTCACACGTATTATACATTTTTTAATATATGAGATACTTCTTTCAAACATTTTCCTTTCTTGCATTATTTTTTATTTGTGCTTCAGATTAGAAAACTAAGTGACATCAGATTATATATGGAAAAAGGTTGGTTCATAATGACAATTTTTTTTTTTTAGTCTTCAGTCATTTGACTAGTTTGATGCAGCTCTCCAAGATTCCCTATCTAGTGCTAGTCGTTTCATTTCAGTATACCCCCTACCACCTACATCCCTAACATTTTGTTTTACATATTCCAAACGTGGCCTGCTTACACAATTTTTTCCTTCTACCTGTCCTTCCAATATTAAAGCGACTATTCCAGGATGCCTTAGTATGTGGCCTATAAGTCTGTCTCTTCTTTTAACTATATTTTTTCAAATGCTTCTTTCTTCATCTATTTGCCGCAATACCTTTTTATTTATCACTTTATCCGCCCATCTGACTTTTAACAATCTCCTGTAGCACCACCATTTCAAAAGCTTCTAATCTTTTCTTCTCAGGTACTCCAATCGTCCAAGTTTCACTTCCAGATAAAGCGACGCGCCAAACATATACTTTCAAAAATCTTTTCCTGACATTTAAATTAATTTTTGATGTAAACAAATTATATTTCTGACTGAAAGCTCGTTTCACCTGTGCTATTCGGCATTTTATATCGCTCCTCCTTCGTCCATCTTTAGTAATTCTACTTCCCAAATAACAAAATTCTTCTAGCTCCATAATCTTTTCTCCTCCTATTTTCACATTCAGTGGTCCATCTTTGTTATTTCTAATACATTTCATTACTTTTGTTTTGTACTTGTTTATTTTCATGCGATAGTTCTTGCGTAGGACTTCATCTATGCCATTATTTGTTTCTTCTAAATCCTTTTTACTCTCAGCTAGAATTCCTATATCATCAGCAAATCGTTTTGCTGATATATAAATTAGTTTTGGAGTATATAAATTAACAATATACTACTCCAAAATTCATCTTACTTGGTAATGAATTGTTTTTTTTTTTCATATTATTTCTTCAAATTCTAATTTTTTCTTGTAAAATTATGAATTTTTATTTAAAGTTTTTATAATTTAGTTGAAATATTCTAAGTAATTATACTTATTCTTGTCTTCCGAAACGTAACTCTAATTTTTAAAAAGATAAAGTAAACATAACATTAATATGACACTTTCCTTAATAAATATGGTGCTTAGATATTTTTTCTTAAAAAACTTGATGTTTTATACTTTTGTAATGTTAAGTTGAAGAGTATTGTAAGGTTTAATACAATAAGTTTTGAATTAAAATAAATCTTAAATAAAAAATATTACATTTTTATCGATTTTAAGTAAATATTTTTGTTTACTTTTTTATATTCACGCTATAATATTATAATGATGTCGATTATTAAAACTTATAACGATGTTCTGAATTCTTTTTATTAAATCTTCTCAATTATTTTTTTATATTTTTAAATTTCTTTTGTCAATTTATTTCTTCGTAATTCTTAGATATTGATATCAATCAGTAGCTGCTATTTTATCAAAGAAAATTTTGAATTGAAAATGATGGAGTAAAATTTATATCAAATATTCTTTGTATTGGTTGATCTCCATTGGCTAGAGATACACAGTAACGGGAATGGTTAGAATATACAGTAGTAGGGGAAACACGAATAGTGTACTATACTACGGTGAGGTATTTTATTTTTAGCGTAATCGTAACCTACACTATTAACAAATCCACTCGCCAAATTTCCTCTCTATCGCAGAGGAAATCGCACTCTTGCAACATTAATGAATACCGTATCTTTTCAATAGAATTTCTTTACAGAACCATATGTTGTTTATATAAACAAAATTAACCTCCGTCTAACTAAAGGTGATATTTTAAAACACAAAGGGATGCACAGTCTTATATTACCTGACTAGCTCTTTTAAGTCGGCACTTAAAGAATATAAAACACCTAAGTTACTGAAAGTCCCAGTTAGTTGTTTCCTCTGAATATTTACTACAGTCAGTCTTTGTGTGAACAGAATGATGTTATGAATAGAGTTGAATATCGGCTGAATTTTGTTCGGCTTATCAGATAATTTTTTATTGGTATGGCTCACTGGAAACTACTCCTAATCTTCACTGGAATGTACGGCACAGAATATATTTTTTCTTAGTTATTTTTGTCGAATTGTTATCACTTTTCTTACAATCATTCCGATTAAAGAATAAAAGATTATGCTGGTATAATCACATTTTTTATTATTAATTATGTTTCCTGTTATTCTTTGACTCCTTCTAATCATAAAATTCCACTCAAAATGTCTTTATATAACAGAAAGAAATATAATAAAATGATTGATTAACGTGGAGAAATGACCTTCATTCATTCGTTCATCAGTACGAGATATCACAGCCACTTGGATGTCGTTACAAGGATGAATTTAGAAGAGATATAAGGATAAATTTTATTTTAAAAAATTAAGAAGTTGTTAGTTTATTTATTATAATTTTAACTATTTTTTTTTTTTTTTACGAAAAAAGTCGTGGAATTTTAAGATTATTTTTTGATTTTTTGTATCTTAAATTTATTAAAATTCGTAAAAAAAGGCTTTTTTTAAATGTAACCCTTCCGGTTGGTTTGTCATCATCGTAAATCAACTGATTTCGAAGTCGAAGATTCTTAGGTTCAAATCCTAGTAAAGATAGTTGATTTTATTCGGATTTGAATGCTAAATCTTGGATAACAGTGTTCTTTGGTGGTTTTTTTTTTTTTTTTTCCCCCCGACCGGATATCCATTTAAGGATACGCAGTCGGGAGAGTGTCCATATACTCAAAGGAGGCGTCCCCAACCCACCGGCAGCACGTCCGGCACGGCAGGTTAGCCTCCCCGAGACCGGGGAGGCTAACCTGGTCTCGGATCTTTTAATTTTCATTTCCCATCCCTCTAATCTCCCACCTCATGGCCAAAGTCCGGCAACGCCGTCCCTCAGCCCCTCGGCAGGGAACCGGGTCTCGGTCTTTATCTTTTGCCATGCCTCAAACCGGCGGCATCGATCCCACTAAGCACCAAGGCACCCGACACCGCCGGCCGGGACTCGGTCTTAACTTTACCCCACAGTTCCTCAGGAGTTCTTTGGTAGTTGGGGTTCAATCAACCACACGTCTCACGAATGGTCGAATTGAGTCTGTTCAAGACTATACCTTTACCAGTATATTTACAGTTATACTCCAGTCGCTAGTGGCCTTAATTGTTGATGCGACTACAAATAAAAACATATAAAAATAAAAAATAAATAAATGATATTAAGTAAAAAAATGAAATTAAATTAAAATTCTTTTAATTAAAAAAAATAAATTTATTAGTTTAAATTTAGAAAAATTTAAGCATTTTTCTTAACCATTTATATTTAATGGAACATATAAAGTGTGTAATCTAATCGACTTGATATCTAATAAAAGAAAAAAATTGTAAATATTACAGAAAAAAAAAACGTTTATTTTTATACTTTAGCAACACATACCTGTTTTGAATGTCTTGTCATATTACACTATGTTACTTTTTTAAATCCAATTACTTTGGTAAATTCAACCGTAAATTGTATAATACCGCAAAATATTATTTAGTGGTAGGGGTAGCGTTCAGTTTTTGTTTTTTTTTGTTTCGGTGTGATTGGTTCGAAGAATATAATATGATACTTCGTTGTAATCATAAATTTGACCTGCATATCTTTTTAACGTAGGGTTAAGGGCAAAGCAAAGCAGAAAAAACCGTAGCAGAGGAACATTATTTGATTTCAGTAACAGCGCTTTCGTAAATCAAATTTTACATTTTTATCGGTTGATAGAATCATTTCAGATAATTTTACCCGCAATTTTACGGCTTATATAAATTTTTCATTATTTTTTATGGGAATATATTATTGAAATATATTTCAGAATTCTTCTTTTTTTTTCTATAAATGTAGTAACGGATTAAGTACTTCCTTTGTGTTTATTATTTTTAGTTCTGGATCTCTTCTTTTTTTTTTTTTTGTTGAGAATTTCCTTCCTTTCCACAGATTTTAACTATTTTATTATGTTTTGTTGTAGATATCTAATTAAATTTGGTACTAATTTATAATAACACAAGCATATAGGAGTATAACATCTTATCTGAGATCATAAATAAAATTTCAAAGAAAGGTAATCTCATTAATAATTTTATTCCAGAATATTTTATTTTAGTTATGACTTTATTCTTTTATTTTTTTATACTTTATATTACTTCGCAAAAGTATTTTTTATGCTTATTAAACGAGTCGTACAATGCCATAAATAGTGAAAGTGATTATCATCTATTATAAGGAGGATAAAAAAGTTGTACTTTTGTTATTAGAAACAGCTTTTCCCTTAGAAACAGAATATTTCCCTTGCTGACCTGAAGCAATTTATACAGTACACTGTTTCACATCAGAAAAGGTACAATAAATTTTTATTTACGCCGTTAATCCGAGTCCTTCTTATGGCTTCGATGCGTATAAACAGTGGAAGAATAAGAAACTCCAGTCAGAATGGAATTTCTCTGAGAGTAATGCTGTTCTCAAATAATAAATAAAGTAAACATGATATTTGTAGACCTGTAAGTCTGATATGATATGATTGTCGTTTTAGAAAACGGCTGTGATACTTGAGAACTCATGTCGGACCACCCGGGACCGTTACGGTGATGGGTTTAGTTGTGGATAGAGATTTTTAGGAGTTTGTTGAAGGTAGAAATTGACATGTAATAAAAATAAATAAAATAGTTCATCAAACCAGTCATACGACAGAAGATATGAAAAAAATGTTTCTTGTTGGGTAGAAAGTATAGTTAAATTATTACAGTTCATAATAATAATAATTATTACAGTAAGAAAAAAAATTAATTTAAAAGAAGGTTGTTTTCAGTTTCAGTCATTTTATATCAACTACTAGCTGACCCGGCAATGCGTTTCTATTGCTAGATTTGAGTATATTAAATGAATACAATTGAAAGTTTGAAAAAAAACATTAAAAAAAGTGAACATTATAGAACATCACAAAATTTAACTTATCACTTTATGAAAGTCAGAATGTTAATATTAATAAATCCAGTTGTAAAAACAGCACTACCTATAGGATTTAATTCAAACCACTCTCTAAACACAGTAGTCGGTGGAAAATATAACCTTTTAACCGGAAAGAGATATGACTGAAAAATCATCACAATTAATACTGAACATTAAGAAACTTACAAAACATTATGGAACTTCACAAAATTTAACCTTTCACATAAAAGTCAGAATTTAAATAAATCCAATGGTCAAAACAACAACACCACCTATCGGATTTAATTCAAACTACTTTCTAAACACAGTGGTCGGTTCAAAGTACCCCTAACTTTCTTTCTACTGGTCAGATCGAGGATTTCAATAGCTTTAAACCTTTCTGGACTAAGCGGAACATTTTGCAAAAAACCGCGTGTAAATCGGTCCAGTAGTTTTTTGTTCAATAGAGAACACACATACGAAAATTGCCTTTTATAAAAAAAATACATTAATAATAAAAATAAATAAAAAAATAGGTTTTTATAAATAAAAAAGATTATAATTATTCTAATAAATAACAGAATAATAATAATAATAATAATAATAATAATAATAATAATAATGAACAATTGTTAGTTTAAAGGACTTAAGGTGTCAAATTATTAAATATTTTGCTTATTGAATTCTTACTAAAATATTCAGTTTGATAAAAAAAACAATAATAAAAAACTAATAATGAAAATTAGATAAGTAGCATTTTTCGTACGGTACAAAATGTTAATTTCATATTCCCATGCACAATCTTCAAGTTTATATTTGGAATTAATAAAAAGAATAAATAAATAATAAATAGAGACTAGAAAAACAGACTACTTTGTTCTTAAGAAAGATTATTAGAAGAACAGAACTGTTTTTTTTTTGTTTTTTTTTATCTAAAAAATAGCTAAATTTTTTCAGATAAGTTTCAATATTTGCTGATCTCATAATATTTAGTATTTCTAATAATCTACTACAAAGCCTGAGAACAATGAATATACCTCTTATTTTCCTATAATATTGCATTTAGAATTAATTAATCATCAGTTAAATCCTGCAATATAGGGAATCAAACAGGAGAGAATTTAGCTTGCATACCCTAGAGAACAACATTAGCTGCAGACCGATCGATCGTGACACGCGGCGTCCATTATATTGGTTAAGATCATTCGAACAAATTTGGGGAAAGAAGTCAGGGATAAATAATTCCTTCTGAGTCTCCCTTGGAGCAGAGAACCTGCCCCAAGGTCGAGTTTTAAAAGAAAAAACCGTAGGGGCCCGATGGGTTCAAGACGTGGAGCTAGCAAATAGATTGTGGATGGAAAGAAGATATATGGGGTACTTTGATAATAGCGTAAAGTAGGCCTAGCATCCCATTTTTTAGACACCCAAATCCCTCCAATCCCTCCAGGCTAATTAAATTGTTTATATAATTTTTGTGGGTAGATCTGCAAGGGAGAATTTCATACTATTATGGGGTTTGAGAGCACGTGGTGCCTATAAAATGTTTTTCTTCCTTACTGACGAAAAAAATACGAAGAAAATAAATAAATTAAGTAATGAGGCTATTATAAAGAGAACAATAATTATTATATGTGAGGAGAATTAAATTACTTGTGACAATTAATTTTAATCCAATATTAAAAATGATTAAATGGAACAATAGATTGAAGGTATAATCAATTTGAAATTGCGCTTACATATGTTGGTTTCATAGATTATATTTCTTTTACCTGTAAAAGATTGTATTTATTTTTTGTTTTGTTAATAATATTGCTATTACTTCTCCAATTACTTTTCCGGGTTATGTTACATTTACCAACCTGTGTTATTAGTTCTTTTCTATACTTTTTTCTTTTATTTGCTTTTCATTCACTCTCTCTTCTCTCTCTTTCTGATTCTTTTAATACTAGGTTACAAGTCATGAAATGTGTAGAATAGTCTCAATGTAGAAAGGCATTAAAGGCTTGATACGTATTTTCAGTTCTCAGATTCAATCAGTTGCGGATAAACCTTTAGTGTTAGCTTCTTTCACCGCATTATCTTCTTCTTATTTTTCTCGTGCTATCATTTTTCCTTTTTTTCCTCCTTATACCTTTATTTTTATCATCGTTTCACAATTTTCATTTCATGTTTCAGTGTGTTATCTAAAAGGTTCTACTTTTTCTTTTTAACAAATATATGTAAAACATATTACGTTTCTTTAAAAAAATATCGACATATATCAGTCAAGAAAAAAACTATTCATAAAAAAAAAACACGTTTAGATAATATATATATATATATATATATATATATATATCTTATTCCATTGATTATTTAACTCGAACGAAATTTTGTTTAGGCTAATAATATAATAAAATGTTAATTAATCCTCTCAAAATACTTAAAACATCTTCTAAACTGTAAAGAAAGAGCAAAAAGATTTCTATTTAAAACTCAAAATTAAGTCAATCCTAATTTGCCACCGACGGAGGTAATCCAAGAAATCATTAAAATCTCCAAAAAACAATAAGGCCTCAGAACTGACTCAATTATGAGAAAGATTCAAGAGTAGCTGAGATATTGAAACACAATGGTGCTAAAACATTATCTAAACTAACTGAAATCATTGAAAACATCTGGAAAACCGAACTGATCCCTTCAGATTGGGCACCTGCTCTCATTCACCCACTACATAAGAAAGAAGACAAGGCCGATGTAATAATTATAGAAGAATTTCACATCTACAAAATTCTGTCAAAAGCACAACTGATTAGGAGCGAGAAACAACTTGACAAACAGATTAGTGAATAACAAAGTGGAATCAGGATAGGACAATATTGCACTAAACAAATTGTCAACTTAAAATCAGTAATTACTAATTTAAAATTAAGAGCTAAAATAAATGTCATCACATTTATTAATTTCAAGAAAACGAATGATTCCATAGATAGAAAATCACTTTTCATTAATCCTTGCAGAATTTGGCCTATACAACGAAAATAGAAAATCGATAATTCAACTAAATTTGACACTCTTTCTAGAGTAAAATTTCCAGGAGAAATCTCAAATCGCTTCAAGAAAGGTGTACGACGAGATAATGGACTGTCTCCGCTTCACTTTAACTACGTCCTTGAAAAAGTGATCAGATAGTAGAGGAAGAAAACACTAGAATTTTCCTTAATGGTAACGTAAGACTTGGCTACAAAAAAACAAAATTTGACTATTGACTGCGTAGCATTCTCAGATGACGTAGTCATCATCTCTGACCAGTTGAAACGATGACACAGTAAATTAACTTTTGCAAAGAACAAGCTGAAAAAGTAGAATTGCAGATCTCTTTTAAAAAGACTGAATATATGACAACTTTAAAGCCAATCCCTAAAAAACTTGAGACAAAATATGGGAAAATAAGAAACGTTGATAAATTCAAATATTTGGGTGACGTAATTGAAAATAATGTTTCAGAAAAGAAACAATAAGACTAAGAATCAACAAAATGAGACTAGCGTACCAGCTCACCAAACATCTGTACAACAAAAATATCTACTTCTTTCAATACAGAATTGAGACATTATATGACAATCATCCGACCTGAAGCCGTTTACTCAGCAGAATTTTTAATCCTTAACAGACATGGTGATCTAAGTAAACTGGAAGTGGAAGAAAGAAAGATACTGAGGAAAATATTGGGATATTGGGAGGAAAATATTGAAGAAAATGGACAGTAACGAAGACGACATAAAGATTTGTATGAACAGATTGAAAAGACTACAGACACTATCAGAAAACGAAGAATTGCAATGTATTAACATTTACAAAGAATTGATCCAAATAAATTAACAAACAAAATTTACACACACCTCTGTAACAAAAAGAAAACTGATTTCAAGAAACAAGGAAACACGTTAACGAACTCGGGATAACTGATCCGACATCAAACAACCTTAGGAACCTATTCCTACCTCTTAGGAAAAAATTATAAAGAATAACAGGTTTTCAGGAAAACAGATAATATCGGACTGAAACAAAGAAAAGAAAGGGAAATACAGGAAGATTATGATAGAAATGTGGAAGAACAAAAATCTTTCCGAAATGAGTTTATTGAATCTAGTGGTTCAGTATAGTGTCCTACGGAGATAGATGAATATATAATATTAATGGTAAAACTCTCTGAGAAAGATATTTGTGAAGAATCGCTTCTAGTTAAAGCTGTACAATAAATGGATGAAGATGAAGGAATTTTTCAAGAAATTTTACGGATATGAACAAATAAAGAAAAACAAGTTTAACCGATTCTTCGGCAGTACATTCAGCACAAAACTCAAGATTTCCATAATTATTACGAGAACAAAAATTTTATTAATGATTTTCTAATAAAAAATAGTAATTAATCCGATTATAGATGCATTTTAACTGCAATCGATTATCCTTTTTGCTCTTATTTATGGTTACTACAGATGTAAATAAGAACAATTTTCTAAACTTATATATTTATTAATGTAAGAAAAAACAGTTACAGTACGCTTTTTTAATAAAATATACTCTGAAATTAATATCCTTCGTCTACATCACTTATAAAATTTGTTTAATTCACTCTGTAATGTTTTTGTTTCATTATAAATCCTTCGATTATTACGATGGCAATAATATACACATGGTATTTAGTAGGCCGGTTAATATTTTTCTTTATTTATGTTTTACAATTTTATTCGATCTAGTAACAAGTAACTACTTTTTTTTTTGAATTTGTATAATTTTAAGTATATAGAGATGACGGGAAGTTACGAGAAATTATTGGCTTCGGTTAATGATATAAAAGTACTCGTAGTACACAATTATGATGATAATAAACGGCGGTCACTGTGTATATTTTGATATAATTATAAAAAATAGTTTCTTGTAACAATAATTCATTTTTTGAGCAGTTAATATGGCAACTGCTATTTTTTTTATGGATTCAGACATCAATAAAACTCAAAATCGTGAGTAAAGTGCAAAATGTTGATAAAATGCATAATTCTTTAATTCTATGTACTATCGGGGTACAAATTTGTTTAGCCATTTAATGTACTAATAATGATATTTTTATTTTTACTTTATAAGCTTTTAATAAATAAAAAAATTAAGTTAAATAAATATTAATTTATTTAAAAAAAATTTTTTTTCATTTATTAAATATTTTTCTGTTTTTACTACCTTTTCAAAAAAATTACGCTATTATGTTCGGTCGCCCGGTGGGATTGATGGATGACATAGAATTTTCTTTATGAGGTATAAGGAATACGAAAATGCCATTAATTTAAAATGTAATTCCATTATATTCTTACATATATAATATATATAAACCATTTTGTTCAAAATTAATTTCTCTACAAATTTTGTTTAAACGTTTTATGTGTTTATTACCTATTTAACAAACTTAATGTACATCAAACACAAAAAATGGGGTTCCAGTTTGTTGGTTTTCACTCTAGATTTCTCATAAGCTACTGCAGATACGGTTCTAGAATCTATTTTATTCAATTTTTCAGAACAAAAGTAATAAGAAATCACTCATTTTATTCAATAATTAATGTCTTAAAAATTACAGTTCTATCTCATTTCATCGGGATAGCTGAAATCCAAGCAAAATCATTCGCTAGCCGTAACTCGCAAACAAAGCATTTTATTTCATATGTTTAATATCATCGCCACCTGACCTTCCATTCCGCTGAAAAGTAAGACGTCCGCAGAAACAGCGTTAAACAAATTCCTGATGTACTCGATGCCTTTAAGGGGTAGCATGACAAGCATTTTGTGCGTCACTAAGTCAAAGCCTGGGGCCTTTCTTAATCGTATGAACTTTTTCCATTATTTATACGAGTAGAATAGGTTATGAAAGTCCCGGGAGAACTTTGTGATACATTTTGTATGTATATATAGACATATTCTGAATGTATACAACATGCATATCTATATATAGTGGCCTACGTTTAAAATTTGTGCACGAAAATCTCCAAAAACTACTCGATCAATTATATTGAAATTTAGAAATGGTGTGGTAGAGTATATGATGTTGTGAATATGAAAATTTGATGAAGATTGGTTAGGTCGTACTTTACTTACGCTTAATTTAAGATCGACAACAGGTAACAAAGGTTATGTATGTAGTCTTCATATTGGTCTATTTCTCTTACGAACTTATACAGGAGTCACTGTGGGAGAACGTCTTCGAGAAACCTTTTACCACAAATAACAGAAGAGACCAAGTAATCCTACTTCGGCAGGGGATTGAGCACACAAAGCTAACCCACACCCATCTGTTTGGATCACTTTTCAGCAGAACTGTGAGACATGCAACGTAAAATCGTCCGTAAACTACTTACCTCATAGACTGTCCAATATTCGGGTTTATTCGACGACAATTAAACCTGGGTTCAGATGTAAAGAGTTTGTTCAAAGGAAGAAATACATCAAAAGACTTGCGGTATCTCTATGATAGTGGGATGAACTCAATTTGGCGGTTTTCCTGACGTGAGATCCCTTACGGAATACTATGTGCGTAGTGAGAATAGTCTAGTGGTGATGTTCCAATATTTTTTATTCATATTCTAGTTTTTTATCCAATGTTTGATGTTTATTGTCTAATTATTTTCATCATTTAATTTTCTTTAAGTTGCTAATGACTATTATCGTTGATGCAACTATAAACAAACGTAAAAATAATTATACCTCTTTTATTTTTCTCATTTAATTTATGTTTTATACATTTCGTGCGCAAAACATTATACTAAATAAAATAACGAAATGTCGGTCTTCTTGCGAGAAACTGCGCAAGAATGTTTCTATTATTCATTCAATATTGAAATTGTATGTCATTTAGTGAAGCGAATGATACACAAGTAAAGCAAATAGAGCAATTTTTTTCAATAGTTTTTCCTAAATGAATTTCTAAAGAGTATCAATTACATTCAGCCATGGTTATCAGAGAACACTAATTATAAGCAAATCTAATGATAATTAAATCTTTAAAAGTAATGATTATCATTTTAAGAACCTTTCTTTGACTCCGGGTACGTCCAAATCAGCTTCTTAAATCAGTTTCTTATTTGATAGTAATTTCGCTTCATTTACAATTCTGTTGATTTAATGAAAGAACTCTTTCATACTTACAGTCGATGTATATATGCTTACGTTCATATTTCATATTTATTGTACTAAAATTTTCTATTAGTATAGACGTCCAAATTTAGATGAATGAATAATACGGTGTTAAAATTAAACAGAATAATCTTAATGATAGCTCTGAAAGCATTAATCATTTTTTAAAAGCCAAAAAAATTATTTACTCAAATAATAATAACACTTTTACTCAAATATCACTATTAATCAATGTAATATTCAAATTAGAAGAGTAATTCACTCTTCTGACAAAAAAAAATATTTTGTACATTTTTTTAATGGTGAAAAATATTTTTAATTCGATATTTAAAAAAAGGTAAAGTAGTAATTTAAAATATTACTAAATTTAGTAATTAATAAATTTTACAACTTTTTAAAATAAAAAGTTCGTAGAGATAAAAGTAATTTCTAATTTTGTCAAAAAAAATTTTAGTCTTACAATACCAGAAAAAGTAGAGCAATATCGATGTTCAACTGTTTTTATGTAGAATTGAGTACCACAGGCGTTCTTTTAACAAATTAAAGTCAATATCTAATATTCAGTTAATATCAAACGAAATACTTTCATTATGATGAAATACATACACATGATTATTTTTTGTGGAACTGTTTTTTTTTTTTAGTTTTTTTTGTTTTGAATGTAATCACATTTTGAGGTATGTTAATGTGTATTAATCGGGTCCGGTGCGGGAGGGGAATGGTGGAATACGAGGTTTACTCGGTAGGGCGCTGGCACATGTACGCACTTTAACGTCTGGTGGAACCCGTTAGCGAGCTCGATACTTAGCCCGTGGCTGGGCTTCCTCCGACTCACCAAAAACAATGTATAATAATCCAGAAACAGAAACAAAATTAAATTTCAATCACAAAACAAACTTTCTCTATTAACTGTAATAACTATTACTCTAGGATTTTTGAATTTATACATCTCTTTTAATTTGGTTCTCTAACAATAAAAATTCCAATTTTAATATCTTGTTAAAGAATTGGGTTTTTAAAATCTAAAACAGATACATCTAAATAGTTTTTGAATTTATTTATTAAACATTTGTTAAAGCAAACCTATTTTTTGAACTATTTAAAAATAAATATGAAATCTATTTTAAAATCACCTTTATTTTATTTTTTTTTGTTATTAATTAAATATCTTTGTGTGTTTTTTTTATTTATTTTTCACTCAATATTAAAATTGTATATCGTTTAGTGAAGCGAAGTACTAGTCAAATTTAAAATTTAGAACAGTAGAAAGTTAAATTTTAAATGAAAAAACTGTTAAATTCGTAAGTGTAAATTTAAGGCGTGGTGAACGTTATTAGAAATATATTTTTTTTAAAATTAAAGTAGTGAATCAATAATGTATTTCTCATATTCATCTATTTGTAATGATATAAATCTATTGTTTTCAAAATGATACTTTTTTCAAACTTTTAGAAATCATTAAAACTTTATAAACATTCAACAGTAAGTATTATGAAAGTATTTATGTAACTAAATCCAGATATTTGGTACTTCACTTAACATATTCACTTAATCTCATTTAGGCTATTGCGTAATAGTTGTAAGTAATAAGCTGCTATTCATATTTTATTAACTTGTATAAAATCATAAAATACATAAAAGCGAAGGCTAGGCTAATTGTACAATTATTATTATTCAAATATAATTCCTTTCTCTCTAAAAAAAAATGGAAGAAAAGGTAAACCTAGAAACTTACACCAATTTTCGTAACAGTTTAATTAATAATAACGTTATGAAACGGATTAATAACGTTATTAAATAATTTTCAACATTTTAATATTAAAACGTGGTTTTTCCCCTATTTTCTTTGTAAACTGAGTTATTTTTTCTTTAAAAAATGGCGAAATATAAACTGCTTAGCATGTATAATTTTTAAAGCTTTTGGAATAAAAGAAAATATATATATATTTTAAGTTTGCTTTTTGTTACTATTCTTGTGTGTAATGTATATTTTACATGTATCACAGGCCCTTTTTTTGTTCATAAAAAAGATATACAAGATCAAACACACACATACACCACACAAAACGCCTATTATTTTCAAAGTAGAGAACAACTAAAATCCTAAACAGAACTTAGAATCTAAATCAAATTTGTAATATCGGAATTAGCTTGAAAACATCTTAGACAGTGCCGAAGACTGGCAACATACAGGCAATAAGTACAATT
Source organism: Lycorma delicatula (assembly GCF_047948215.1). Taxonomy (NCBI): domain Eukaryota; kingdom Metazoa; phylum Arthropoda; class Insecta; order Hemiptera; family Fulgoridae; genus Lycorma; species Lycorma delicatula. The sequence continues at coordinate 39,651,963 of NC_134460.1, read as the reverse complement.
TTTAGGAAATATTATATAATAATACAATGTAATTAAGATATATCTTCCATATAATCGGCAAATAAAATCACTATATCGTATTACGCTAATGTAAAATATACCAATTTTTTTTTTTTAATTTCGTAAGAAGTTTTCATTATTTTGAATTTAATAATTCCTTGATAAATATAAATGCATCTGATCGATATCTTACGCAGAATTCTTTATCCATAATTATTCATAAAAAAAAAAAACATTTCTTCTTAAAATCTATAAAATATAAGATTCAAGCACTCGAAAAGCTTTTAAATGATCTTTTATTGACCACGAAGACGTAATATTAATTACACGTTTAAACTAATCTACAACAGTTTACTATTGAATCTTGATGTCTCTCTATAATTTTTTATAAACATGTAAAATTAGGCTTTTGCGTATAAATTGTTTAATAGTATTATCATTTTTGTAAAATATTAACTTTAATTGAAAGTAATGTTTCCTCTTATAAGAAGTTTCGTTTTATATACTCAGGACATGTCTGAAACCGTTTTTATTTATAAAATTTATACATATATATTCTGTATACCTGATATATTCAAAAAATTATAGAAACTGATAAAATGCAGGCAATCTTTACGATGATAGGAAACATCGTAATATGTCTGTGAAAAAAAAACAACACTTGAATTATGAGAACTTTATTATTACATTACACATACCAGCCAATTATTTGTTGAGATGAAGAAAATCAGATTTTGAATATAGAATCTGCATGTTATCAAATTCAGCTTGAAAACTATACTTTCATTTGGGGAAATATTGTTGCATAAAATTATAGAAAAAATTAAATCTAAAAAATTAAATTTAATAATGTATGTAAAAATTGAAAATAATATTTCACGGTGTATGAATTTACAACTATTTGACATACTCAGCACAGATATTATTATTATTATTGGTAACTATTAACATTATTTAAAAATTATGTTATTTCTTATACCTATATATGTTAAAAAAGACAAAGATATATATGTGGCATACAGTCAATATACGTTCCAGCTAATCAGGGGTCCAGATAAAATATTATTAACATATGAATCTAGATTTTTCCAATTTATTTTTTATACTGATATAAAATACTGATAGAAAGCGTTATATTTGAGTAGAGAATGAGAGCGTACAGCAATTTAGAAAAAGTTACGTATGCAAAATGATATCGCTTGATACGTAACTTCGTTGACTGACCAATATCGTAAGCGGATGTTCGCTAAACAGATATTTTTGTCCGTATTCGTTAATAAAAAATTATTTATTTTTTTACAAAGCCTCTACAGAAGGAAACTGGAACTAACAAAATGTAATTAATGAATTATAAATAATAAAATTTTATAATTTAATTAATAATATACGTAGTAAGTAAAAATTGTGAAATTATTATTTACCATGAGAAAACTCTTAACACGTGCCGACACATCTGGTTCTAGATTAAAAGTATCAATATTTAATTCTAGATTACATATTATTCATTCAATCATTAATTGTAGCTCGTTCAAAATGAATTGCATAGATTTACTGAATTCAAAAGAAGAAGCAGCGTTAAAGGTCTCTTCCAGCATAAAATAAAGTTGTCAATGAGTTAAGAATATCGCCTTAATCACGAGATGAACTTATACTTTTATAAATAAATAAAAATAATAATAATTAGATAAAGTAAGTAAATTGGGGGTTTATGTTTGGAATCTAAGATGGAGGTTTCGTACTCAAAACTGATAAAAGTTTTCAGCCTGCAGTTTAATTAGTTTTTATATATTCTGTCAACTATTGCGACCTGTAACTAATCATTTATAAGAATATATCGGTCAGTTAGAATACGTAATTAGGTGATACATGCAAGTTCACAATGTTGAATACTAAACAGTGAAATAGTCACAAGTCGGTAAAGTTTTTAGGATGTCGGGAGTGGTACGGTGGTAATGTCGGTAGTTCACCACAGAGGTCTCAGCAATTGACCTACTCGATGGGTTCTGTAAGGAACACATGTTTACGATCGAAGTTCTTAGCCATAAAATAGAAAGTTATCAATTGTATTATTACTATTTTTGACTACCACGAGTAAGGTGGGAGCATCCGAACCGTTTTACTTACGTTCACGTCAACTATTGATAAAAATTCATTAAATAACTTAAATAGCATATTAAAGAAATATGGAAAATCATTAATTGGAGAATTAATATATATGAAGGGATGGCGTAGTTCCACTTGGAACCTATATATTCAGAAATATATTTCGCCAACTTTATATGAAAAAAAAAAAATTTAATAGGGTACTGCAATACATTTTTTATTTTTTTTTTTTATTTCTAGAGAAATAGTAAACAGTAAGTGAAAATTATGTTTAATTTAAAAATAGAATGCTCATCATAAAAGAATTCCTGTAAATGAAGTGGCAGATGGTTAATTGAAAAGGGCGATATATTTTTAGAACAATTTACAAAATTTAAAGTGCCGCTTAATCCTTAATTTATCGTGCCATGGTTTTTTTACAGGAAACTAAATATTTCAGATAAAAATTAATATTAGGAAAAAAAAAGTGTGTGTGTGTGTGTGTGTGTATGTGTATGTGTATGTGTATGTGTATGTATGTATATATATATAAATAATAAAATTTTCAAATATATAACAGTTTTAACATTACGCTAAGTATTTTAATTTATGGTAATTTATTCCAGTGAGTTAAGAAAGTGTAACTTATATTTTTTAAGTTAATAAGACTGAAAGAACAAACTTTGACAGCACCATTAGTGAAGAATTGAGCTTAAAAGCATTACTGATATTCACAGAATTAAAGAAGACAAAGTATTCATTGGATTTCTTTTTTTCTCTACTCAGGCTTCTTAATGAAAAGTTTATTAATTCCTTTTAGCTTTATAAACACCTTGTTTAAGTTTTATTATTTTTATTATTATTTTTAGTTTCGTTAACATTTTATTAAGTTATCTTACCTTTTCTGTAATGAAAGTTTTTTTTTGTAACTTATATTATCTTTCCTTTATAAAATATAAATATATTTCTCTTTGGTGTATTTTTATTACATTGTCTAAAAATTAAAGGTAATATTTATTAATCTCGTTAACAAAGCAAATTATTATCTGCTAATGAACTTTCATAATAATGTTTTCTGAATATTTTATCATACAAAAATAAATAAGTCACAATGCAAGGAAATTCCACAAAAATATTTAGCATTCGTTAAGAAAATATTAAAAAATGTTCAGTCTGAAAACTTATCACCAAAATGAAATTATTATCAAAAAATATAATTCTTCATGTTCGTTTGTTTGCTTTTAATAATTATTCATGTATAGAAATATTTTTAATAATAAAATCCGTGTTCCATTCATGTTATATAATAATATTTTAATAATAATATAATATTTAAAAAATAATAATAATTCCTTTTTGATATACAAAAATATAATTATTCCATTTAGCACTTTTAGCTGTAAAAATCATTTTAAAATATGATTTTTCATTTATCTCTTATTCGGCTTTAAAGGGCTTGTTCCACAGTCGAGTGGAACAAGCCCATAGAATTACTAGTGTTATTGTCAAATGTCTGGAAGAGAAACAGTATTGTTTGGCGGCCTTTTTGGGCATAGAGTAAGCATTTGACAAGGTTTGGATACCAGGTTTTCATTTAAAATTGAAATCGTGCCTACCAAAACCGTATTTTTTAATTCTACACAGCTGTCTGGATGGTTGGTTCTCGTACGTTAATTACAATCAAGAGATTTGTGTTTATCGATAACTCGGGGGTTCCGCAGAGCTCAGTTCTGGGGCCGGTTCTGTTTCTGATCTATACGTCTGACCTGTTTACTCCAGCCAATGTCACGGTTAAGTCGTACGCGGATGACACGGCAATCTTGGCGGTTGACGATAGCCCGACTATTACCTCGGAGAAATTGCAAACTGGAATGGATGCCATCAGCGTTTAGTTGTGTACATGAAGGAAGTTTAATCCAGTGGTCCAGCAACGTAACATTCACGATGAGAAGAGAAGATTACCCTGCGGATCGGTTACGTGGTGTCAGGATACCTCAAGTCAGTACGGTACGGCATCTGGGCTTTTATCTTGATCGCCGTCTAACGTGGAGGGAAGTTGCTTGAAATTAAGCTTAAAAAGATGTACTAGGTGTTGGGTAAGAGATCACGACATTCTATGTCCAGCAAGGTTTTGTTGTAAAAGGCTTTCTTGAAAAATGTATGGACGCACGGGATTGAACTCTGGAGAATGGCCAGTAACAGCAACGTGAAGTTTATTCAACGGTTTCAGAACAAACTTCTACGGAATATAATCCACGCGCCGTGGTTTGTGAGGAAGGCTGAAATCCATGATTACGTAGGTATTCCGTACGTTCGAGAGGAAGTTGGATGTCCAGGTTGGATAAGCATATTAATGATCTCGCTTTGAATCTGCTAGGCAACAGCGAGGACGTTAGTAGGCTAAAAAGACTCCATATATTTGATCTTTCGATGGCTCTTATTGATGATTCGGTTTGGCGGTTTGTATTCACGTTTATTATTTCTTGGCTGTTTCAAAGTTACTGTTTCGTTTACTGTTCTATTTACAGTTGTTATTTATTTTGTTGTTTTAAGGTTAATGTTGGTTGGACATTCAAAGGTACTATCAAATGTTATATTATTATGTTATACCATTATTTTTGTATTACTTGAGGATTATAATTGGGTGGTCCTTTTTCAAGTAATGGTTAGTGATACGACTTGCTTATAGTTACATTGTAATAGTTGATTGTAAGTAAATAAAGAAATTCAGAAAAATTTATCTCTGGATAATAAACGAGACAATTTTTCTTAAGGATAATTATACATTTTTCTCTTATTACTAACAGAAATATTTTTTTAATTTTTCTGAAATGTTTCAGTTGAAATATTTGGAAAATTATCCGTAATTAATCATTTTGAGATAAATTTTATTAATATAATGTTTTATTATTTTCAAATTCAATTTTTTATTCAATTTGACGTGTGCTTGCTTCGACAGTATTTTTTTGAAATTTTGAAAAAAATGTCAAACTATTAAAAAAAAAATTTTCCTTCACATTTTGGTCAGTTCTATTTTGAATTGAAAACTTTTATTCCTTCTCTTTTAAGTTTCTTTTCATAAATTTTCCAGAATTAAGGTCTCTAAAAAATTTACATTTTATTTGTTTACTGCAGTTTAACAAAGCTAATCTACGGTAAAACTAAAAAGGTGTCTTTTTCCGCTTAAATCTGTTGAGTATTGCGACAGTTCTATCGAAAACTTCTGGAAATGCAATTCTGTTCTCTTTTTTTTCTCCTGTTTAGCCTTCGGGAATCATCGTCATACTTTAGAGGATGAATGAGGATGATATGTATGAGTGAGTGTAAGTGGAAGTGTAATCTTGTACAATCTCAGGTCGAGCATTTCTGAGATGTATTGTTAATTGAAACCCAACCACCAATGAACACTGTTATCTACGGTCTAGTATTCAAAGCCGTATAAAACTAACTGCCTTTACTAGGATTTGAACATTGGAACTCTCGACTTCGAAATCAGCTGATTTGCGAAGATGCGTTCACCATTAGACTAACCCGGTAAGTACAATTCTATGCCTCTTTTTTTCAATATTTCACACAAAAAAAACCGTATACAACCACCAAATTTTTCCGTTAATATCAGTTTTCATTTTTACCCTTGGAACAGAAATTAAAGTGAAACACTTCGTTAACTGCATCTCAAAATTTGTGTATTCTCTACGTTTCTGAAAAATAAAGCTTTTCCGGACATATTTTTGTTAAAAACCTTTTTACGTGTATCTGAAAGCAATTCCCCAAGAATTTTCGTGCAGAAACCTACGGAAAACCGCTTCACTCCTCAATTCCCCTACTAAACTTGGGATGATACTTCTTCTATATAATTTTTGGCTACTACTTGTAACTTATGTCAGATCGCTTGAAACCGTTATGGTTATGCTACTTTTTGTTCATATATACATAACTATTGTGATAAAACCTTCAAATATATGCATAATTCTTGTGTGTACATGCACACATCTAATAGGAAAAGGTTATACATACATACATATATATATATATATAACCTTTTCCACCCAGAAAACACTTTTCCTTATAAGATTAGAATGATGACATTTTGTTTAAAAGAGGCTCTAATTGAATAATCAATGTAAAATCTTTAGAATTTTATTTAGGATCCAATACTAAGTTAAAATATATATATATATATATATATGTGTGTGTGTGTGTGTGTGTGTGTGTGTGTGTGTGTGTGTGTGTGTGTGTGTGTGTAGAAAACTACCTAGTCACATTCGTGTTAAGAAATTTTATATTCACTAAATTGTCTAAATAATTCACCTAAATTTATTGCCATATAATTTTTATATGCCAATGTTTAGTAATAATATTCTTCTTATGTGAATAAACTTCTAATGGGTCAAAAAAAGCCATATTAAAGTTAAGATTAATAAAGATTAAAAAAAAACTAAGCTTTTTTGTACAAGTTACAGCAGTAATTCATATTTATATATTTTACACATTACTACAAATTAATAATAATATAAATAGGTATCTCTTAACGATGGAATTTATTAATCATTAGAAAAGAAATAAACGAATTTTCACAAAAATTATATTAGAATTTTGTTTACAAGAAAAGTTAGGTAATTATGATCTTGAACTTCCTCAACGTTAATCTTTTTCAGATTGAAATATGTTGAAAAATATGTTATATAATTAATAAAAATACAAGTTTCAAAAGTCGGAAAAGTGAAATTACATTTGTATTCTTCCTCAGAATCTGTAATGGCAATAGCGTTGTTATCAGCTGTTTGGGGCAACTCCATCATATAGTCAGGATACAGTGAAGCAAGATTGGACCATAAATAATATACTCGGGTCTTGTAGTACCTGTATTTTCTTTTTAAAAAAAAACTCTGCGTCCGTGCAAGTGGTGCTTACAATTTCCTACCGAGGAACGTTTGAACGCACTTCTCGCCACGCACGCTCGATTTCTGTGAATTAGTTCCCGTGTCCGGATGTATGAAATTATATTCGTGGTTCATCGCTAAATGATGGTAGCCCTCGTGTGTAATATAATTGCAAACAATTATATGTCTTCCAGCAATCGGTAACAATTATTGTACCGGGAAGAATATACTTGTGTATGATAGGCAGTAAAGTGGTGTGTGTGATAGCTGATGTAGCTAACTCTACAAGGTATTATACTGTTAAAATTGATTTGGGAAACAAGATCTGAAACAGCAATTTAGATTTACAGGGTGTACAAAAAAAGAATACCGGTTATACGGGACCCCTACTGAAATCCAGTTGTTTGCATATATAAAAATAAAATCACCTATACGTATAACTTATTGTACATAATTTTTATTTTTAACGTTAATCAGACGAGGTTAGCGAGCATAGGTTATGTTTGATTAGATTATATTGATTCCGTGTAATGACGTATCGCGCACTATAACCTAACCAAGCATAACCTATGCTCGCTTCGCTCGCTAACTTCGTCTAATTAAGCTAAATATACAAATTTTATATATATAAATGATTATATATATATATATATTATATATTTAATCATATATATATATATATATAAATCATATATATATGATTAAATCCCAAAAATTAACTTGGTCAACGTATAACAAAAAATGCCTTTCTGCTAAAACAAAACTTAAACATTATAAAACTGTAGTTCAGCCAGAAGTCACCTAAGGAAGCGAGACCCTTTTCAAAATCACTCAGAAAAACCGAATTGATAATATTCTGAAAATAGAGAGGAGAATTGTTAGAACGTGTGTCAATAAAAAACACCAAAAAGAAGGCCGATGGTGGATTGTGCCAAATGAGGTGGTGTATCGAGAAATAGAGCCTGTTACTGATACTATGCGGAAAAAAAGAATTTCTTTCTTTGGTCATCTCATAAGGATACCGGAAACAAGACTGTCAAGAAATATCATTGAAAAGCTCTGGTTCCAAAAGCTAGAAGTAGGATATGAAAGAATTGGGAATTTCCCTGACTGACCTACAGAATAAAACTGGAAAAATTACAAAGCTAAAAGACAAAAGCATTAGATTTATACAAAAGACAGACAAACGACAAAATACAACAAAGAGGGTGTTTACGGATGAAGAAATACTGGGCAGCTCGGAAGAGTAAAATAACACGGTTTTCTCAGAAAAGATCCAACTAAAATTGACTTAAGTGGTCCCATTTTGGCCGTAAAAGCATAATAATAATAATATATATATATATATATATATATATATATATTTTTTACCTATTTAGTTGGTCAGTGTCTACTCATTCTATCCTGACTATATGATGGAGTTGATAACAACGCTACTGTCATTACAGATTCTGAGAAAGAATACTAAGGTAATTTTACTCTTCTGACTTTTGAACTTGCATTCTTATTAATTTTATAACATATTTTTCAACATACTTCAACTTAAAGACAGATTAAGGTTGAGGACGTTCAGGCTCACAATTACCAAAGGTTGATATAATTATGGAATACATCTTTTTAATAGACTCGTTTTACTGGCTAAGTTGCTGAAGTGATCACGTATATTATGAAGTTTGAAGAAAAACTACAGCGATTGCTGATATGACTCATTTTATTCGTGTCCAGAATACTTTTGTGCTCATTATAAATATTAATCTTAATTAAGTCATAAAAATGGAATTAAAATGATATTTCGTGTGATAGCCTGTAAATTATTATTATTATTTCTTTTAAGTTAAAAAAAAAAAAATTAATATTGTGTTAGTTTTTAATTATTATGACTTTTTCCTTACATTTTTATTCTAATCTAATCAAGATTTAATTATAATTATTGAATAAGTATATGGTCAGGTACAATTTCTATTTACTTTCTTCATATTTTACGGTTAAATTTTACTAATTAATGATTATTTGATAAAATGTAAATTTGATATGCGGATTTGATTAACTGTTTCTTTAAAAAGGATTTAGAAGAAACAATGAACGGCATAGATGAAATCCTACGCAAGAACTATCGCATGAAAATAAACAAGAACAAAACAAAAGTAATGAAATGTAGTAGAAATAACAAAGATGGACCACTGAATGTGAAAATAGGAGGAGAAAAGATTACGGAGGTAGAAGAATTTTGTTATTTGGGAAGTAGAATTACTAAAGATGGACGAAGCAGGAGCGATATAAAATGCCGAATAGCACAAGCGAAACGAGCCTTCAGTAAGAAATATAATTTGTTTACATCAAAAATTAATTTAAATGTCAGGAAAAGATTTTTGAAAGTATATGTTCTGAGTGTCGCTTTATATGGAAGTGAAACTTGGACGATCGGAGTATCTGAGAAGAAAAGATTAGAAGCTTTTGAAATGCGGTGCTATAGGAGAATGTTAAAAATCAGATGGGTGGATAAAGTGACAAATGAAGAGGTACTGCGGCAAATAGATGAAGAAAGAAGCATTTGGAAAAATATAGTTAAAAGAAGAGACCGACTTATAGGCCATATACTAAGGCATCCTGGAATAGTCGCTTTAATATTGGAAGGACAGGTAGAAGGAAAAAATTGTGTAGGCAGGCCACGTTTGGAATATGTAAAACAAATTGTTAGGGATGTAGGATGTAGAGGGTATACTGAAATGAAACGACTAGCACTAGATAGGGAATCTTGGAGAGCTGCATCAAACCAGTCAAATGACTGAAGACAAAAAAAAAGTTTCTTTACAGGTAAATTTTAATAATTTTTTTTGTTATTTTTATTGTTATATAATTTAAAAACTGTGAAATTCTAATTTACCTATCATTATTATATACCATACAATAACTGTTTCTTTAGATGAAGTTTGCAATCGATTTTAGTTTTTAATACACAATTTTTACCTCTCTTTCTATTACATTCATTGCATCTTCCTTGGTAAAATACACGTATAAATCACGTCTGTGGATTGTATAATAAATATATAAGAAGTGAAATAAATATTTTAATCTAATATTTAAAAAAATAATAATATTTAATATTTTTTAAATCTAATATTTTAATTTATATTTCCTTTTTTATTATAAAATACTAAAAAATTTTATTTAACTTTGGTTTTAATGTACAGAATAATTAGCCAGCAAATCCTTTACTAAGTTCATTCATTGTCTTTATTCTAATAAGATTCAGAAACTTGATGTAATTTAGGTTGTATAAACTAACCTAAGGGATGTAAAACAGACACTAAAGGCTAGTTTAGTCAAACGTATAAACCACGGACTTGGGTTGTGAAATTGTTGAGATAAAAGCACGTTTCATGGAAGGTAACAATAATGTGACTTGTATCGCATACTAAATTGATCTTAAAACATCCACTTTAATTCAGACGTCCGCGCGCTCACAAAAACACACATACAAATGCTTATTTTGTAATTCAACTCCTGACCTTTTCCTTTTCATATCAGTATTACTTGCTTTTTAGCTGCGTTATTCGTTATACGCTTTTAGAATGATGTTTAGATTTTTTCTTAAGTTAGTTGGTTTTCATTTTTTCATTTAAAACTTGATCGTAGATCCGAAAGACAGATCTGGAAGATAAATATTATTTATAAATTATGCACATTATTATTGTATTATAACAATACAATAGTTTATAATACTTGACAATGTATTATAACGTTGTAAGTTACAATACATTGCCATCTATTATAATTTTATTCCATTCTTATGATGTAGTTGTGCTTAATTTCAGCTTTACCATACACTTTATTATTGTGCTGTAAGAAAAAGAAAATATTGGTGTTGATAAAAAATTACCCTCAAAATTGGTTTATTTTTCAAAAAATTCTAAATTGTAATGAGTTACTAAATTTCTATAACTATTATAAAATGTTATATTTATTTGTCTCTCTCTCTCTCTCTCTCTCTCTCTGCGTGTGCGTGTGTGTGTATGTGTATGTGTATGTGTATGTGTATGTGTATGTGTATGTGTATGTGTATGTGTATATATATATATATATATATATATATATATATATATGTGTGTGTGTGTGTGTGTGTGTGTGTGTGTGTGTGTGTGTGTGTGTGTGTGTGTGTGTGTTGTGTGTGTGTATTGATCTGTCTTAGGCTTTATTACACAGACAAGCAATTTAATTAGATTTTAAATGGGCTTTAAAAATCGAATTTTATGATAGCTTTCGTGATAATAGGACAGGTTCTTCTATTAATATGTTTTTTTTAATCATCAAATATGGTTCGTGAGATTGCACAACAGCGCAATATAAAATACCTGCAGAGGCTTGAGAATCATGTAAACCACTTTGCAATTAATCTACTCGATAACAGCAGAGACGTCCGACGGTTGAAACGAGCCCATGTACTCACTCGACTGAGGGTCTGCGTAACAGTTTGGAATCTAACACCGTCAAGTTAGGTGGTGTCGTATCTGATTTCTTGTTACTTCTATTTCTTTTACTTTCTTATTTGTTATTAATGTTTGTTTTGTTGACATGGTGCTGAAATTATTGGTTTGTGATTTATGACTGAGCTTGAAATTTCATATTTGACTTTAAGTATGCTTGCAACTGTTTATTGTGTATTAATTATTTTGGGGGTTCCTTAAGGACCTTATTATCACGTGTTCCTTATGTCAGGAAACTTACTTATGGCTCCGCAGGTGAGCCGATTGTAATTATAATTGTTATTGAGCAAAAAAAAAATCAAATATGGGGTCAGTTTTATATGCAACTGAGCGAGTGTTATAGATCTAAGGGATAGAACATTTATAGAGTACATGGAAATTGTACTCGTGCAAGTTTTATAGTTCATAATAAATACAACAAGAATATAATAATAATTATAAAAAGATTTTATATATACTTTATAATCTTTAAATTTACTATCAGCTTGAAGTTAACCATGAATTTCGAGTTTTTTTATTTTATTTTTTTTAATGAGATGATTTTAGAGTTAAAATAACTTTCAAAGGTCATCAGAAAGTAAAAAGTTAAGAGATATTTTTAATAACTTTTGATAACGTTTTGCTGTTCATCTGAAACATTTTTATATTTGTTTTTTCTAGAGATGTTAATATGATAATAATTATATATAAGTTGTGCCACAAAACACAAATTTTGTTCTAAACCAGAAGTTTAAATTCCAAAAATTAATTATTCAAGTAGCTGAATTATTTTAATTAGACCCCGACTAATCGTTTACTTAAGAAATTATTTGTTTTTTGTCTTCAGTCATTTGACTGGTTTGATGCAGCTCTCCAAGATTCCCTATCTAGTGCTAGTCATTTCATTTTAATATACCTCCTATATCCTAAATCCCTAACAATTTGTTTTACATATTCCAAACGTTGCCTGCCTACACAATTTTTTCCTTCTACCTGTCCATCCAATATTAAAGCGACTATTCCAGGATTCCTTAATATGTGGCCTGTAAGTCTGTCTCTTCTTTTACCTAAATTTTTCAAAATTCTTCTTTCTTCATCAATTTGCCGTAACACCTCTTCACTTGTCACTTTATCCACCTATCTGATTTTTAACATACTCCTATAGAACCGCATTTCTAAAGCTTCTAATCTTTTCTTCTCAGGTACTCCGATCGTCCCAAGTTTCACTTCCGTATAAAGCGACACTCCAAACATACACTTTCAAAAATCTTTTCCTGACGTTTAATTTTTTTTGATGTAAACAAATTATATTTCTGACTGAAGGCTCGTTTCGCCTGTGCTATTCGGCACTTTATATCGCTCCTGCTTCGTCCATCTTTAGTAATTCTACTTCCCAAATAACAAAATTCTTCTACCTCCGTAATCTTTTTCCTTTCTATTTTTATGTTCAGTGGTTCAGTGATCTACATTATTTCTACTACGTTTCATTATTTTCATTTTGTTCTTGTTTATTTTCATGTGGTAGTTCTTGCGTAGGACTTCATGTATGCCGTTCATTTTTTCTTCTAAATCTTTTTAATTTTAGCTAAAATTACTGTATCATCATCAAATCGTAGCATCTTTATCTTTTCACGTTGTACTGTTACTACGGATTTAAATTGTTCTTTAACATCATTAACTGCTAGTTCTATGTGAAATTATTTTATCTAAGAATTATTTAACAAGTTGTGGCATGAAGTAATTCATACTTTTAAATGAAGCTTTATCTTTGAAGTAATTACGGTTATTTTTATTACTATGAAAAAAATTACATGGTCTATTTATTAATCTACTAATCAAAATATATTTTTTAATTTTTAAATAATCATTTTTTGACTGAAATAGCTATTATTTGAGGAAAAGTTGGCCGATAATTGTAAAACATTCTTCCAAATATGTCCAAATTGGGTAAAAGCAATAAGAAAAGATTAGTTATGAAGATTAGTTACTAGAAAATTTAGAGCAAATTTATACCTTTTTTACAAGAAATTGAGTGCTCTTAAGTAAAAAATTTGTGAAAAGAAGTAATTGTCTTTAATTTTTTTTTAGACAACTTTTAGAAGACCTAAGAAATTGAGAACTAAAGTAACACCTTGATAGTTTACCGTCCCGTAAAGTGAGTTATTTTATTTGATACTCACAGGCTAAGTTATTACACGATTGACATAGTATACTACTATAAATTATAAAGGAATAGGAAAAAATGAGACCACTTAAAATGTTAGTGATGAGATAAATTGATCGAGTGAAGCAAAATTCGGTTTTAACTCGTAATATTAGTTATTGTTTCTATTTTCAATGTGCAGTTACGCAGAACACATTTTCCGATTGTAAATGTTTTGTTGAAAACCGTTTTACTATTATCTGGAACGATTGGTGACTGAATTTTTTTTAGACAGAGGATATGAAGAGATTTGTTTGATGGGATGTTACCGTCAGTAAGTTACTAAACTGATATGCTAAGTACGTAGTTTTGTTACTAAGAAGTCAGATGAATTGAATTCAGAAAAAATTCGCGAGAGAGAACGGTATGGTAGGCTAGATAGAATGAAGCAGCGGGAGAATGTTATACGTAGTTTCCCTTCATTCTTTACGCGATTCATTTCTGGCGTCACAGCCATTTCTAGTGTGTCTCTGTGGCTACGCGTTAAATACTTATTTCTTTCTCATTTTACTTTATCTTTAAGCCTAATATTCCCTTTGAAACCGTTCTCCTATTGAACAGCATCATGTCTTTATCAGTTCATTATTAAATCCTTTATCTTTCTTTTGTTTTTTACAAACTTATATTAATTGTTTCTTTTCGGACAATCTCGTATATAGAGTACTTCTCGATAGCTTTTCTTTTTCCTGTTTAGCCTCCGGTAACTACCGTTTAGATAATTCTTCAGAGGATGAATGAGGATCATATGTATGAGTGTAAATGAAGTGTAATCTTGTACATTCTCAGTTCGACCATACCTGAGATGTGTGGTTAATTGAAACCCAACCACCAAAGAACACCGGTATCCACGATCTAGTATTCAAATACATGTAAAAATAGCTGGCTTTACTAGGACTTGAACGCTGGAACTCTCGACTTCCAAATCAGCTGATTTGGGAAGACGCGTTCATAACTAGACCAACCCGGTGGGTTACCTTCTCGATAGCTATTTTTACTGGTTTCCAATGTTCCTGAAAACAGAGCTTACAATATTATTAATATATTAAAATATATTAATCACCCTTACTGGGTGAATGTTTCACATTCAGTTGGTATCGAAAATTCTGCTTTTTACTTTAATTACTTCCTTGTACGAAGTAAACAAGTATTGTGATCGCGAAAAATTTCAGTTTTCAGATTTCAACGGAAATGTCCAGTTTGACAATCCCTGAATCCATTTTGACTAGTTTCGGCGTGACTTCTGTACGTATGTATCTCGCATTAGTCAAAAGCTATTAGCCGTAGAATGTTGAAATTTTGGATCTAGGACTGTTGTAACATCTAGTTCTGAATATCCGTTTTGATTGTAATCGACTGAACCAAAATTGTCCAAAATATCCTAAAATCAAAAAACTTTTGATTTTTGATTTTTTCTTAATTGCAGTAATAAGCCCTCATTGAGATCGTTTCAACGAGTGGTACTTATTTTCATTGGTTTCTGAGGTATAGCCAAATGAAATTTTAATTAATTAAATATTTTAATCTTACAAGGGGCTGGCACATCGGTTCGAATCCGAGTTCATATACATATATTTTTTTTAACTTTCTTTCTGTTTAATTTAAATTTATTTATTAATCAATATTAATCTCCGATTGTAAAAAAAAATTACGATAAATAATAAATCAATAACAACAACAACAATAAAAAAAAATATGAAAAAAATATCAGAAATGATTAATGAAATAAAATTTTATGTACTTTTCATTAAAAAAAAAAAAAAAAAAAATGTGTATATATAATTTAATAAGCGTACAAGGAAGTCGTGTGGTGTCCACATCAGATTTTATTTATTTTAATAATTTACTTTGTTTATAAAACTAATTTACTATCTCACTAACTTACATGGAATAGGTGTTAATAACTTTTTATCAATGGCAGAAATTAAGTTTGGTGTATTAACATTAAAATGAAAGATTAACAATAAAATAGCAGTCAGGGTAGACATATTTTATTTTCAAATAAAATCGATTTATCGATAAAACCACTACGAACTCCTTTGAAGTTTTACACTTTCTTAATCCCAGTTAGTAAAATTAATCTGGAGAATAGGATTAATTTTTAAAGGATTCTTATTTTTAAAGCATTTAAACTTGTGGTCTTTTTAATACAAGAAATTTTTAGTATTTTTAATTTAAATATGTTTCAAATTTTAGAACTTTGCGAGTCTTAAAATTATTTCCATTTACGAATTATCTCTGATATTTTACCTTCTAATAAGACAACTGGTTTTCTTCTTATGAGAAACGAATACTTTTTCCTGGTAAATGTCTACTCGTTATAACATTAGCGAGTTTTTTTTTTTTTTTTTTTTTTTTTTTTTATTTGATAATTATATAATGAAATTTGTTTTTTACTTTAGAAATTTTAAGTTGTAACGTGCATCCGTCAGTGAGTTTAGGTATATGTACACTATGAAAATAGCTTTGTTCTATTTGCCGAAAATTTATTTCTTTTAATTAAATATTAAACTCTTCTTTTTTTTTAATTTGAGCTTATACATATTAATCTTCATTTGCTGTATTTTATAATTTCTTTATTAGTCCTATGATTTTTTATATTAAAAAAATATTTAGTTGTATTGTTTGGTGGTTGCTAAAATTACATATAATTTCGTTATATTGTTAGATAAATAGAACTTAAGAAAACAAATAGACAGCCAGACAAATAGAGAAGAGAGTATGTCTTCATTTACGCGTATTAAGTCTGATTAAGTTTGGATACTTGAGATGTAATATACTAAAAGATGAGAATTCCAGGTGAATTTAGATTGTTCCTTTGTAAATAAACTTAGAGTTTCTACGTAAAGAACAAACGGTGGCGTGAATAATAGTTAATTTTGTTACGCGAAAATTACTTTATCTTCATTTGTAATTAAATGTATTAATTACAAAAACGTTTTGTAATTGTTAAGAAGTTATCATTATACCGTTGCGCTTTAATTGTTTTTATTCAGAGAAAAATTAATTATTTTAATATTATGTGGGTTTGTTGTATAATTCGTTTTCTATCGTACATTTTGTCTCCTTTTTTACCTTTTGTGCGTAGTATATAAATAGGCTTTTTGAAGATTAAAGTTTTCCAAAATGAATTTTGCAAAGTATAAATAAAAAATTCTATTTAAATAATGGTAATATAAAGAAAAAAAGATGAGTTTAACGTTATTAATGTAAATTTTCTAATATATCGATTGATGAATTCTGTAATTATATTATTAATGGTTAAAGATGCAATTTCCAGTAATAAATTTGTTTTAGATACCCATTAACAAATCTTATAACAAATTACATCTTAGCAGGAAAATATATAATTATTTATAAAAATTAATTTTCCCCATTTACTGCTTAACAGATTTTTTCTCTACCTTAGCCGTTTCTGTAAAGATCTTTACTTTTTCAGAACGTATATAAAAAGTGTTGTACATAGGCGTTTATTATAAACGAAGGCATGTTTACATTCATTTATAAAGAACATATACTTTCGTTATAAATGGCCGTATATGTTCGTTCATTTATAACGAACATATTCGTTCATAAATAATTAAATTAAATAAATAATTTTATAACTCGTTCATAAAGTAAATTACTTACTTTAAATATATGCAAAGGTATATTTACTTACTTTAAAATGTACGAAGATATGTTTGCCATCGGTCACTGATATAAAATATATTTCAAATGTACTATTTTATGTAATAGTAGTTTATGCTGTAGAATCTTTGTGAATGAGTTTAATAGTACACGATCCTCGAGATTTAAAATTTTTTTAAGTATGTTTTTGACCTATGTTTCTACATATATGAGTATTTTCTGACAAAACAGTTATCTCTTCAAAACATTAAACGTGAAGAAAAAAATAATATCAGTAAATAATTGAAAAAATCAATTTTTATAAATAAAATATATATTTATATATTTCTACATGTCACAAACTTACTCAAAATCTACAAAAATTCTATACTAGAGTTATTTGTAGTTTTCAAAAATTGATTCACGGTTTGTTTTTGAGTTATTAGTAGTAACATGAAAAACTTCGAAAAAAATAACATAAAAAACAAACCACTTTTTTGTGTATTGCTTTATTTATAATCAGTTTCCTGAACAATGAAACTATAAGTAAATTGTACAGAGTAATAATGACGTGAAAGGTTTTTAATAAAAGGTTTAATGAATAAAACATAATAACTAAGCATAACAAAGTACAAACAATTTGAAAATTAACTGTTAAGAAAAAAAAAAGTTAAATGGTAATTTAAGTTAACTTAGATATTGAGAACAATAAAATTTAATGGCTAACAAAACTGAAAAGAAATTGAATATAAAAAAAATTTATCCCAAGTCATGATGAGAAAAAAAAGACGTATAAGAAACAAAGTCAAAACCACAAAACTTAAAAATTCATAAACAACAAAACAAAAGAATTCATATTACTAAATTAAAATTATTCATTAATAGTATCAGAAAAATTTCAGTAAGAAAAGGCTGATATTCAACGGATAACAACCTCTAGATGCAGTACATGTAATCTCTTCAGATGCCTCACATCTTCACTTTTATCCAAAAGGTTAACAGTCAAATGGTTCTCGTGCGCGTAAAGCTTAAGTACATTCTTTGAATTAAACCGGTGAATTTCTTCACGAACAGATAGCATCCTCCCAGTGTAATCTTGGATCTCTTTGTTCTTTGCAAACGATGGCGCCTCCAGAATGTTTCTCAGCACTTTGTTCTGGAACTTATGGATGATTTCGATATTGCTATTGCTTGCCGTACCCCAAAGTTGTATCCCGTAGGCCCAATATTGGCTTTAAAAACGCCTTGTATAATAAAAGTTTGTTATTTAATAATAACACGGACTTTCTTCTTAATAATCAGTTTTACCGTCTAAGCTTGATTTTAATTTTTTCGACTTCTCTCTCATAATTTTTCCACGTCAACCGTCGGCCCAAATGAAGTCCTAGGTATAGTACTTCAGTCGAATGAGGAATGTAAACTCCATCTAGTCAGACTCATAAGTAAAATCATTTTTTTAAATTAATTTTTTTACTTTCCATTATAGGTAGCTTTGTATAAAAATGTGTAAAAGTTTTTCAATATCGACAAATAAACGGATAATTCTGAATGAATTGTTTTGAAACTATCATAAACAATGAAGAATATCGATGTAAATTTAGTTTTAATCTTTATTCTTTTTTTCTCTCTTATTTAAATCTTATTCTTATCATTTTCTTTTTATTATTATTCTTTTCATTCCCGAATACTTTAAGATAAATAATTAGATCTTTATTTAAATGAGCAACCATAAGAGTAAAATTCGAAATGGTTGTTAACACAAATTTTATTTATATGTTTATCATGTAACAAACAAACATCATTTGTGATTTGTATCTTTCAAGAACGGTAATAATCATAATCTAAAAAATTTGATTTAAACACCACATGACTTCCTTGTAGGCCGATTAAATTACATACAAATATTTTTTTCTGCACTTTTATTTCATTTGAAAGTGAGATAGGATCATTCAATTCTTTAATAAAGTGGACAGCTACATAATGGCATTGTGGTGGACACCACATTGCATCACATATTTTTGTGGTGTCCGTATCAGAATTTTGTATATTAATTTTGTTTCACGTTGCTCAAGTAGTGTGGTATAAGTGAGAACGTATCGGATCATAACCATAGACACATCGGTTGGAATCCGACTTCATATACGTATATATTTTTTAACTTCTTTTTTTAATTTAAATATATTGATTTACTAAATAACTTCTAATTTTTTCGTATTTTTTTTTATTATTATTTATTGTAAATATTTTTTTTTACAGAAGTTAATGATTAATAATTAATACATTCAAATTAAAACAAAAAAGTTAAAAAAAAATATTTGTATATGAAGCCGGATTCGAATCGATATGCCATTCCCTTGTAAGATCCAAATATTTCATTAATTAAATTTTCATTAGGCTATAACTCTGGAAAATAAGTACCACTTATCATGTATCGTTGAAAAGCTCTCAATGAAAACTTATTACTGCAGTTAAGAAAAAAATCCAAAGTTTTCGGATTTTGGGCTTTTTTGAACACTTTGGTGCAGTTTATTGCAATTAAAAGGGGAGGTGCACAACTAGATGTTACAACAATCCTAAATCCAGTATTTCAACATCCTACGGCTAATCGTTATTCAAGATACATACGTACGTACGGACGTCACGCCGAAACTAGTTAAAATGGATTCAGGGATGGTCAAAATGGATATTTCCGTTAAAATTTGAAAACCAAAATATTTCGCGATCCCAATACTTTCTTTACTTCGTACAAGGAAGTAAGAAATGAAACCTGGTCGATTCTTATAAATGTTTTAGGCGATGTTTGAACTCTTGCATGATTGGTTTGGTCCAGCAAATGGTCATTCTTTTCCTTGAATTTATAATTGACAAAGAAGAGATCCCCATTTAAATCAAATCTTTGGCGCTTCGTCTGCTTGGTTATGTTGAATTAGCGGCTAAACTTGTTTTACAATTTTTATGAAGTTTTGAGGTAGATTTCCAACTGAAACGTAATTTTCCGATTTAAAAAAATTCTGTTTAAAATTATTGTTTTTTTTTTATTTTTTATGACAGTGGTTAATATGTAGAGGAGGATTAAGCAGGCTTGATTAAGTGGGCTTCAGATTTATGTAAGTGAATATTTTTGCAGTTGTGTTTGTTTTGGTTTATTTTTGAGAGGATTATTACACATAATATATGGTAATAAATCATAAACTAGAAAACGCTTAAAAATCGTGAAAAAAAAAAATATTTCAAATATAAAATTATACGGCCATTTAATTGTTAAAAAGATTTATATTTGAAAAAGATTGTTTTTTTTATCAATTACTGCTGAATATTGTTAGGATAGAAAAAAGTTAATTTAAAATTGTGGAAAAGAAAGGATTTTAAAAATAAAAGGTTAGAGTTAAAGTCAAAGTTAAATTAATTCTTAAAAATAGCCAATACTTCAGAAAAAAGCTGGAATGGAATTGAAACCATTGTGTACAAATTCTTTATTAAAATATCTGATAGAGGTTCTTTACAAAGTTCATTATAGAGGATACAAAGAAATAATCTGAAAAGGACCAAAATTAAAGGATATATAATGCCAGCGTTAATAGAATGTGTAGCAGTTAAACGTAAGAAAATGGTTATTGGTGAGGCGTTAGCTGTCATTACACTTAAAGATAATGTGAGGTCAGTGATTCAGATTTATTTGAAGTAAGAAGATTAAATCGAAATATAACATTTCTAGTTTTTTTTTTATAAATGTATGTGACAGAATATTAAAAAAATCAACTCGTACACTTATTTTTAAACCTATTCCCACCATTTGTGTTTTTACTAAACAAAAGAAAATCTACAAAAAATAAAAATAAAACAAAACGCAACATAAATGCAATTTCAGAGGCTTCGTATAAATTGTTTTATTCTTTTAAAATTGTTTATTTGAACAGTTTTTTCCAGCTATTAGAGTTCAAGTAAATACATTTTGCTGAGAATGTAAATATTTTAGGTGATTTTTAGTCAATTCATATTTCATATAAAAGAACTTTTCACTATTTAAAATAAAATTAAGTAACTTCTTTTACAGAAGCAATATTGTTACCTTTTTGTTAATGATTTTTAAAATAAAATTATCTGACAAAACTAATTTTCAACATTTTCGTTTTCAAATGTTTAATTTGAGTCTCCATTAATGTCTTTTAATTTTTTTTGTTTTACACGATTTTATATATTTCTTTTTTAATTAATTTATACCCTCGTATTAATGTCTTCATACAGTAGTATGGATTTGATCCGTCTTAACCATTTACATCCTGGAAATCCCTGGGGAGGGTTCCGTTTATACAGAGTGTTTCGAAAATGGTGGGCTGACTATACTTTTTCGGATTCTACTTGTAACATTTTAAATAAAAATTATCCTTAGGAAAAATGGGGATTTCTCCTTCGTTTTCTCCTGTCAGCCATTTTGTTACTTTTATATAAAGAGTTATATTTCAAGTTTGGATAGAGGAATCATATTAATATTTGGTACTAAAGTTGGTAATAAAGTTTTAAAATTATCAAAAAATCAGAAATTAAATACCTTTGCAAATTACAAAATGGCGGCCATGTTTATTTTTCAATCAGTTATATCTCCGTAAATATTAATTTTATCAAAATTTATGTTATTAGCTAAAATATTAAGCTCTTTATTTTGAACAAAATGACATTTTATTTTTTTTAAATCAGTTAACAAATAGCCGAGTTATGGCAGAAAATTGATGTTGTAATATTGAGTCTGTTTTCATGTCCTCCACTTTACATATATATATATATATATATATATATAGATAGAGAGATAGAGATAGATAGAGAGAAAGAGAGAGAGAGAGATATGTACTGATATTTAATTAAATATTAAATGTAGATTAAATGTTAAATTAGATCGTTTCGGGTACACAAACAGAGGACAACGCAGAAAACGGAGAGAGTAGTTAAAGCTCTCTGTCCAGATTATAGCTAACGTCAATGAGTTATGAGAGGAAGAGGTCATATGCGCACGTAGTTCACAGCCTCATTTTCTATGCGGTCCCTGTTTGGGCGAGAGAACTGGCAGTGCGGCGCGCATGTTCCATGTAGCAAAGCGTACAGAAGCGTTCTGGCATTGAGTGATTGTCGAGGATATCGGACTGTCACCACGGATGCTGTGTTGGTGATATTAACTATCTCTTCCTGCTTGACAGCGGGAAGAACGAGGTTGTGGAATGGAGAAGGAGCAGGCACAGGAACTGCTGATGAACAGGTAGCAGGCTAGATGGAAGGAATCTAGGAACGGCGGTTGTTCCCTACGATTAAATCTTGGGTGGAGGTAACCTATAGTAAGGCGGGGTGCGAGCTAACCCAGTTCCTTACGGGAAATTGGTGTTTCCGCTCGTACTTGAAGAGGTTAAGACGGACGGAGTCAGACCTGTGTGTCCACTGTGGAAGGTTGACTCCGTTGAACATACCGTCTTCAACTGCCATCACTGGGAGCAATCGCGGGTAGAATTTTATCAGACTCTGGGACATCTAGATACTGATAACTTTATACTCAGGTCCAGGAGGAGTTGGGCTGTGGTAGAATGTATGATCACGGACATCGTCAAGGGTAAACTGGCGGAAGAGTAGTGGATGACCAGTGGCCAGTTTCCGGGAGTGGTCAGCGGGGGCTCACCTTGGTCGTCGCCTGCCGATGACTCCCGGTGAACGACAGATCCTGTTGCTCAGAAGCCGGCAGTACGTGTATCCCTCACCCGTTACATAGGAACCGTGTTCATGCCTCGCGGCCACGTCCAGTTCATATGAGAAGAAGGGGGAGATTTTTTAGTCGGTCAGAGTCCAACTCTACCGTCTGTTTCGGGCGGACGGTGGCTGGCAGAGTTTTTTCTTCCTCCTACGAGAAACGAGAAAAAAATAGATATTAAATATAATAAGCTTCACGTAGAAATAAGAAGTAACTTCTATAAGAACCAAGCTAAACCAGTGGCTAGTAATCAGTTGTTCATTAAAGAAGAACAAAAGAATTTCATATTAAATAGTACGATGTTAAAATTACGTCACAGTTAACTGATGTTTAAACATCAGAATGACCGATTTTATATGAAAAATCTTGCTAATACGTTTAATTATATGACATTACCCAATATTACTGTTAAAGAAGCATATTTATTATTCAAATTACTTTTATGAGCTTTTCATTTTGTATACGTCAGGTGGATACAAATAGAGATACAAAATGGATACTACCTAATCCATTTTTAGGATAATTTTTTAATATTAATTATCGATAAGATATGAAATGAATTTCTTTTTAATAAACCTGTGAAGAAAACCTGTAATTTTTTTTTTAGTTTTGGATCTACTAAGTATAAAAATATAATTTTTTTATAAAAAATTAATACGTTTTATTTTTTATTCCAAAAACGTTTTTTCGCTTCATATGATAGAAACTTTGGGCTTTAAAACTTGTGTTAAATCAATAGGAATATAATTCGTAACGAGAAAACGTTTAAAAATTAATAAAAAATTTATTTATGAGCTAAAACTGTTCTGCATTTTAATTGTTAAAATTTAATCATTAGGAATTGAGAAATTAGTATAAAAAAATTGATAGGAATTAGTAAAAATTGATAAGTATTAGAGTTCGCCCGTTTATTATTGGCAACTGCACATAGTTGTGTAAATCGTAAAATTACCCCCTCCAAAACTAGGGGTACGGATGCGTTTTCACCAAGGACAGAATATCAGTGAGCTACAGAGACGGTACAGTCATAGTTACAATTATTGATAAGAGCTTCTCCAGCTGCATCATTTTTTTAAGGGTCATATTTACAATCATGTTATAAAATACACAGTACAAATACCCAATAATAAAACATTTACACTGTAATTCGCGTCTCACTTCTTGTGTTGACTGTACAAGCACTGACGTTGACAACACGAACCCAGTTACGGAATGAAATGCGCACGCACTGCTATTGCTAACCTCTAATGAACACCTTAAAGCAAACTGTCCTAGCCTCGCGCCGGGAGTCTGTCGAAAATCGAGTTGCCAAAAACGAACACCAGTACTCTAATAACTAAACAAATAATAATTGCGAAAAACATAGAAAACGAATTTCTACTGATATTAAAACTATATAACTGTTTATATAAAAAAATGTTAAAGAAATATTTTTGAAAGTTCTAAATGAAAACGAAAACATACATTAATAACTGTTTATTCCATTGAAATTTTCAATTTTGGTTCTTCTACTACAAACTAATACACGCCCTTTATAATGCAGAATAAGATAAAAATTATCAAAAGAAATATAGTAGACGTACCAACCATCAACGTTAAATCAATCTAAGAATTATCCGATCTATGAAACCCAATTTAAGGGAAGGAAAAATGGAACTATATTTGTAATATTCAGCATTATGAAGAGATAACATTTAAAATAAATTTAAAGAGGTAAATTCATGATTGCATTTTTACAATAATAGATATAATTTTGGATAGTCAGCATTGATTGTTCAATTATTTACTATAATAAAACTTGTTTTTTAACCGACTTCAAAAAAGGAGGACGTTATCAATTCGACTGTTTTTTGTTTTTTTTTTTATGTGTTACGGAATATCTCCGAAATTAGTAAACCGATTTTGATAATTTTTTTGTTTTAATCAAATGAATATACTTTCGCAGTGATCCTACATAAATTTTAAC
Source organism: Lycorma delicatula (assembly GCF_047948215.1). Taxonomy (NCBI): domain Eukaryota; kingdom Metazoa; phylum Arthropoda; class Insecta; order Hemiptera; family Fulgoridae; genus Lycorma; species Lycorma delicatula. The sequence goes on along the minus strand of NC_134460.1, from coordinate 39,627,032 downwards.
CAAATCCGATGATAATCTTAGGAAAAACACCAAACAAACCGAACGGCTCGATACTCTTAGCCGCTGACCGCTCGCACCAAGGCAGTGCTGCTCTCTGTTCCCTGTATGACGAGGATATTAATAACGGTTTATATTATTGTTGTTTAGTCTCCGTGGAAATATTCGTGGTATTTCTTCCTGTATTTTTCTTCCTTTTTTTTTACAATAACAATTATTCCATTTTTTTAACAATATTTCCTTTTTTCTAGGCTACTTTCCTCTAAACTCCATATAAATATTAAACCTACATCTAATATTTATATTAAATGGTGAAAAAGTGTATTATCCCTAATTACAAAATTATGATATAAATATATATTATATAATAAATATTATTTTATTATATTATGCAATAATAAATTATAATTTTGCTATAAATAATATTGTGTAGTTTTTATAAACAGTTTTTAACCGGATGCTCGCAAACCGTCTACTTGCAATAATGAAACGTATAAATTGGATAGATTACACAACCTCATCATTTCTGTCAGAGCTTTCTCATCATGTGACCTATTTAATAACTTATTTTGTCCAAATCAGACAAGGCTATGCCCTCTAAAGTTTTAACTCGACTAAGAACCTCATAAATCTGCCCCTTGGCAAAACTTTTCTTGCCGAGGTCTATCACTGCCCTGTCAAGAGTTATATCCTGGTGTTTGTGAACAGTTGCAGCCCAGCTTAATATTAGACGTAGCATTCTGCGCTCGATATCTCCGTATCCCTTTGTCTCTTGAAATGTTGTACAAACTGGTGAAACGGTTACGGTCTCGTCATCAAATTTTTTGAGTACAGCTTCCGGTAACTTCTTCCTCGTACATCAACTCGAGGCGGTGAGAAAATTGCTCTTGCGTTTCGTTTGGCAAACGTTTGTGTAGCTCTCTAGAATTTCATTCCGTAAGAATAGACTCTTGTACGTTCTCATTGTGTGAGTCTATATTCTTATTGTTAGAAGTCTCTGTGGAAATATTTACGGCATTTCTTTCTCTACTTTTCCTTAAATGATCATTCCTATATATATAATTATGGATTATTCTAACAAATATTAAACAATAATTTTGATTCTTAGGCTGGTTATACTCCTTCATACTAATAAACGTAACACTTGAGACCTTCATAATACTGACATGACAGGTAACGTTTACATTATTTTCCCTTTTGACCATCAATTGTTAGATTTATAATTTTTGTTTTTAAATTTTTTTTTAAATTCAAGTTAGTGTAATTAATGCTATGTGGAGTAAATTATTATAATTATAACACATCAATGTTCCTGAGGATGGATTACTACTCCAAAAACGCTCGAACATACTATTAAAGATATTTGGTAAGTGGAAACTATTATATAAATAAATAAATATATATATATATATATATATATATATATATATATATATATATATATATAAGACTACTAGATACCACTAAAAATTGTGAAATAAAATAATTTAAAAAATAAAATAATAACTGGCTTCAAAAAATAATAGTATTAAATAGTTACAAGTAATTATATTTTTATTTATTAACTGAAGTAAAAATATTTACAATAAATATTATATTTGAAGTCGGTGCCAGCCAACACAAGTTAAACAAAAAAAAATTATTATCTGTACAGGATTTAATTAAAAATCCTGCTTCATACAATGGAAAATTGTTAATAGAAGTTTATAACAGTAAAATGCGACATACAAAAATATGACATAAGAGTACTTTACAGATGTTTAGGTACATATATTACCACCCACTATGTATACCTTAGCGAACTCAAGATGAGGTATGATCGTGAGGCGCTCTCTTTTATTTGCTCTTGGTCCCATTTTATATGTGGGAATTCCGTATAGCTGCCTAGCGGTCGGTTGAGGTACTAACATTTCGTGACTTTATGTTTAACTTGTGTTGATTGGCATCGCCTTCAAACATTTTTGTTTGTTGTAACTACTTTTTATTAATTCCAATTGATTATAAAACCTTCAACAGAAACGATAGCAGAATAGACCGCATCTATTCTACATTAAAAAAATATAAATAGATATAAAAATCTAAAAAAAAAATTTAATTTTCGTAACAGTTACCGGTAATCCAGTTTTCCCCTCAAAAAGTTAAATGCCTATTTTTTTTACTTGTATCAATCAAACAATATTAATATTTGAAGAAAAATATTGAGTTAGTCGTTAATTGTAAATAATTTAATATAGTAGCATATATTATAAAAAGTCTGGCAAGAATAAATCAGTTTACATGATATTTGTAAATCTGATGAAAATATTTTGATAATATAAATTTGAATGAAATTGTTTAATATTTTAAGGAAGTTTGCTCTATATGGACATTTTCAATTGCTTTTCAGACCTCGCGATTGACCTGAATACTAACAACACATAAATATTATTGTGGTGACAAATAGAATTATGAAATCAGTTATTGAAATATATCTTAACTTTTATCTGACACTCGCGTAAATCACAGCGTCAAGTATGTGATCACTGTAATATAATTTCATATTGTAGCTCTTCATGCATAATCTATTTACCGGGAAAATACAATTTCGTTACCATACAACGACTATATATTCGGTGATCACCTTCTCAAAATCTCCATTTTCAGCTGTTTGATTCCTAACATACGATACATGATTTTAATCTGTTTTTTGATACTGAAAACGAATATGAACTCAGAATCTTTCTGTTGTCCACCATTTTTGAAAAAGTTTTAAATTTTAACTAAAGGATTGTTACTTTTGAACCGATTGTTACTTTTGTATAAGAGTGTCTGAAATTTCTAAAACATCTAAACATACTGTAAAATATCCTTTATTGCAATCTGTAATCAGACCTGTACATCACAGTGAAATTATTCCGGTTTTGAGCCACCTGTGAATGTATGTTTCGAAAGTAGCGATGAAGAATCAGGCAGTACTGAAGAAGATAACAATGATTTTGAATTATTTTTCAATAAGTCACATCTTATACCACAAAAGGTAGATTAAATGACTTGGTTAGGGATTTAAATTTAACAAAAAATCAAGGTGAACTGTTAGGATCAAGACTGCAAGGTTGGAATTTACTTTAAAAAAATACAAAGATTTCGGGCTTTTGAAGCCGACAAAAAGAGCTTTCTCAGCACTTTACTGATGAAAATAATTTGGTTTATTGCACAAATATTGATGAGCTTATGTTGCACTTAAGACAAGTTCATATACCTGAGGACTGGCGCCTTTTCATAGATTCGCCCAAGTATAGTTTAAAAGCGGTTCTATTACACAACGGTAACAAATATCCTTCGATACCAATCGCTTATGATATTTGAAAGAGACATACAATGTAATGAAAGACGTTCTTGAAAAATAAATTATAAAAAACGTAGCTGGAACATATGTGGTGATTTGAAAGTTATAGCTATTTTGTTAGGCATGCAGTTAGGCTGTACTAAGTAATGTGTTTTCTTTGCGAATGGGACAGCCGAACTAGGAATAAATATTATGTTTCCAAAGAATGGAAGAAACGAGACAACTTAACTCCAAATGGGAAAACTATTATTCATGAGCCCTTAATTGAACCCAAAAAAATATTTTTACCCCCTCACCATATCAGGCTAGAACTAATGAAAAAGTTTGTAAAAGCAATTAAGAAGGATAGTCCCGGATTTTTGTACATCAGGCAGAAATTTCCGAATGTAAGTGAAGGAAAAATTAAAGAAAGATTATTTGTTGGGCTGCAAATAGGAGAGTTTATCAAAGATAATATATTTAACTAAATGTTAAATAATGTAGAAAGTGCAACTTGGACTTCATTTAAAGACGTTTGGAAACGTTTTCTCAGCAAACAAAAATCTAACAATTACCACGATATTGTTGATCAACTTCTTACTTCATACAGAGCTATGGGATGTAATATGTCTTTGAAAATACATTTCCTTCGCTGAAATCTGGATTTTTTTTCCCGGACAACCTCGGAGATGTACGCGACGAACTCGGTGAACGTTTCCACCAAGATATTTCGGTGATGGAAAACCGCTATAAAGGGGAATGGAATATAACATGCTAGCCGATTACTGTAGGACATTAATTTGGGATGTGCCTGAGGCTATTTATAAAAGAAAAGCATCAGCGAAATCATTCTAACACAGGTATGGCCAAGCAAAATTATAAATTTACAGATTTTAACTATATTTTCCTTAATTTTTTTTAAGCGTAATTTATATAAAACTAAGGGTGATAGAAAAATTGTATTCATAGATCTGTAATGTATGCAAAAAAGCAATCCAAGAAATGGTGTCACACTTAGAGAAACATTAAAAAAGAAGATACTTTTTCTATCAGTGTTATTAGTGTATACTTGCAATGACTGTATGGAACTCAATTCATGTTTGATTATGAAATTGAAATAGCAATTTTTAACGTTTAATTAATTTTTTTCACTGTTGTTATTGCAATCAGTTTTATTATCGTAACGCTCCTAATTAACAGTGGGCAGGAATTGGATACAGATTAATGAATTGCAGTGTAAAAGAGATAATGAAACCGATATCCCTGATTGTAAAATGCGGAAAAATGTATGAATTAAGACAGCAAAAATGGGCTGGGTCCCCCACTACCACTAAACGTTTACCTAATTATTCAAGTGTAATCATTTTTATGTTTTCTTCTGAATGTGTGTATTCATTAGTGACCATAATTACTAGCCATTAAATGAGAATTTTCATAATATTTTTTTTTTTTTAGTACATAAATGTTTTATTTTCGAATTAGATTTCTTGGGTTTTATTTCGAAAAAGCGCACATTCCTTAATTTTCATTTTCTGAATTATTAATTTCTTTGTGTAAACTATTTATTTATCAAGTAATAAAAATATTAAATTGCTAATGTTTATCTTATCGTCGTTGTAGTAATTATATTTCAACCTGTCTTGTTTTATCATAGTTATATCGCTGACTGTGTTTGCTGTGATGGCACTTAGTTTTTTCATTCGATATGGGTTTAATTGACTTAATCTGTGAGTTGCCAGATAAACAGCGTGCTGTATTTCTTTTACTAACGATAGAGATTTTACGTAATCCTAGGTTTAGCGTAAAGAACCCACGGAGTTGATCTAGTGGTGAACGGGTCTTCGCAAATCATCTGATTTGGAAGTCGAGAGTTCCGGCGTTCAAGTCCTAATAAAGGCAGTTATTTTTGCACGGATTTGAATACTAGATCGTAGATGTTCTTTGGTGGTTGGATTTCAATTAATCAGACATCTCAGGAATGGGTCGAATTAAGACTGTACAAGACCTACCCTTCATTTACACTCATACATATCATCCTCAATGATCCTCTGAAGTATTATCTGAACGGTAATTACCGGAGGCTAAACAGGAAAAAGAAAGAAAGGTTTAGCGTAAAGGATCTATTTCGTTAAGCAACATGGAAGAATTTCTGTGTTTTGTGAAGGTAAGTTGTCACAATTCTTCTAGTTTAAGAAACGGTACGTGGCTGCAATCCAGCAATCTGAGATTGGAAGTTATTGTTTATTTTCTGCACGCGCCGAGTAGAAATATTATTATAAGATTTTTAATGAAGATTTTGGTTCTGGTAGTGCCGATGTAACTGACTGAAAAAATTATGTTGGGTAACTGTGTGCTGACATTTTACTGGGTAACCCGGTTATAATAGACGGAAATGATTTGAACGTATATTAAATTAATTTTTATTTTAATCAGAGATAATACAATTTAGGACGGTCTACGCTCAGAAGTAGGATTTTGCGGTAATTTGCAGAGAAACAAAGGAATATATCGTATATGCGGTCTCTGATCAAACTAAACACACGTTACTAAGTGTTATAAAGGAGTGTATTAGATCTGGAACGAACATAACTTCCGATTATTAGCTAGGTTACGTGATATACCTAATCTAAAAAATTACAATTTTACACATCAAACTGTTAATCACTCGATTAACTTTAGAGATACGATTACCGTGACAGATACGAACACAGGGAAGAGTTTATAGGCAGTAACGAAAAGACTGAATCGTAAAGAACGTGGTATATCAAGAACTTCGTTAGACTCCTATTTGAGCGAATTAAAGTGGCGCCAAAGTAATATTGACAGCAATTTGTTGGATCAATTTTTATAGGGTGTCACCTAGTTTTGCCTTCACAACAGAGAATATAAGTAAGATTTACTTTTTACTATTAGGTACCAATTTAGAAAATGTGTCAGCTTTTGAAATAAGATCCAATTTTCTATTTTACTTTGTAAAGTAAGAACACACATTTACATATTAACATATACATTATTAATCTACAAGTATGTAAAAACTTTACTAGTAAATTAATATTGTCATTTAATTGTAAAGAATACACATTGAAACAATACAAAAAGCTTAACTAAAGATTCTTCATTCTTTTGACAATATAAACTTCAAGCCGAATTAAAACTTTATTCATCACTTGCAGGCTTCAAAACTTTCAGATACACCAACGTAATATATAACAATCTTTTTAGGTTAATTGTTTTCCTTTACTTTAAACGTACACTTCTAATCGTAACAGTTTTCCATATGTGTGTATTAATAATAAATAATTTATTAATGATTTATGTATGTTAGGCTAAAATTTAAGAATTCGAATTTCAAGCTTAGTTAGTTATTAATTTTAAATTCAGTTAAATTTTAATTTAATAAAAAATAAATTTTATTAACCTTAATAGAAAATGAGGAAGATGGATGAACCCTGGAAAACGATTTCGTTATTTAATTTACTTGTCAATTATACTTTCTTACTGAAACAATTATAAATTATAAAGATTATAAAAAATGTTTTAAATATTTGTTTCAGAGAGTGTTTTAGAATCTTATTTTGTTCTGTTTTTGGTTTTTTATCGGCTTTATCAAATAAATATTTAATCTGTATCAGTTTTTTACTTCCATGTACGGTACAAAGTACAAGGAAGTATTGTTATCGCAAAAAATTTCGGTTTTCAGATTTCAACGGAAATATCCATTTTGATCATCCCTGAATCCATTTTGACTAGTTTCGGCGTGACGTCTGTACGTACGTATACATCTTGCATAACTCAAAAACGATTTACCGTAGATTGTTGAAATTTTGGGTTTCGGACTGTTGTAACATTTAGTTGTGCATCTCCCCTTTTGAAAAAAAAAGCCAAAAAAGCCCTAAATCCAAAAAAATTGAATTTGGCCTTTTTCTTAACTATAATAATAAGCCCTCATTGATAGCTTTTTAACGATATATCATAAAACGTAATTATTTTCACTGGTTCCATAGTTATAACGAAATAAAATTTCAATTAATGAAATATTGGATCTTACAAGTTGAAGGCACACCGGTTCGAATCCGACTTCATTTCCTTTTTTTAACTTTTTTTTTAATTTAATTATATTGATTTATTAATAATTATTAACCACTGATTGTAAATAAGTTTTACAATAAATAATTCAATAACAATAAAAAAAATATGAAAAAATCAGAAGTTATTATTGAATAAAAATTTGATGTACTTTTCATTTAAAAAAAAAATGTGTATATGTAATTTAGTAGGCGTACAACAAAGTCATGTAGCGTCCACATCAGATTTTTTTCTAATCCAATTAAATGTTATGTGAAAACAATGTTATGTGAGATAGCTACCGAGCAAGGGGGTCAAATGGCAACCATTTTTTTAAAGTTTTTTTTCAATCTTGATATTGAAAACGTCATTTTTTTAGTAAGAGAGTCAAATTTTGTAACTGAACATTTAAAATTTTTCGCAATTGTATTCAATTCCATAACTAAGTCTTTATTATTTTAAAATCCTACGGATATAAAAAAAATCTGTTAAACTGGGAAAGCTATAAGTTCATTGCCGGTTTTTTTTTTTGTTTAGTGTACATTATTTATCAGTTCAATTAAAATTATACTAACATTAAATTAACATTTTTAATTTAAAATGAAATTAAGTTTTACCAGAGATCTGCCTAATATTGTATAAAAATTCGACCAATAATAACGAATTATTACAAAAATTCTACCATTTTATCAAGCTACTTGTTTTTTTTTTTAGATTTTAAGTATATTTTTTATTTGTCGTTTTTGAACAATTCAGAACATTGGAATCAATTTTAATTATAAAGGCTAGTTCAGATATAATACATTAGATGGCTTCGTCTACCTCCTGACCTGGATTAAAATAAAATCGCGCTGATTACCTAAGTGTTATACTCAACATTGTACAGACGTCTACAGCATTAAATACGTGTAATGTTATATTTTATCTTTTTATTGTAATGAAATAATTTTTAGAACCGAATTACCAGTTTTAATCTTGTAAAATTTTTATTAATATAAAAATATATAAATCGTAAGTCTTTAAAATTACATACATTGTTACTCTGCATAGCCTGTCTAGCTTGCTTCGCTCACTGTATCAAATAAAGTTGAAGAATCACTTTTAGATATGATACTAGTTTAAATGTACAATATATATATCAGATATGGGAATTGAGTTTTGGACTCCCTTGAGTTATTATTGTACGTTTCGTCTGTATTTGTAATGGATATCCGATTAACTTTATTTGCCGAAATGAATGGATCAAGCAGTGGTCTACAAAAAGTAAATAGCATCAAATCCATGAAAAAAAGAAGAAGAAATTGAAGGATATTGAATGTGGATAGATACGTTTAAAAAACATTACCTAAAAAAAACTCTAAAAAAATAAAATAACAGTCGAGAGTTTTATTTTCCTATTAAGAATTACCATCAACTATTTATACAAAAAATTGTCAAAATTCTAATTAAATATGAATAATATAAAGTTGTATTAATTTTGATACCATTTATTGGGTAATTGATTGATCTAGGACTAAATTTACAAGCTATTAGTAGTGATAATTATGATAAAATACATAACTTTATTACGTATTTGTGTGATTTTAATTATACTGTAAATATTAAAACTCTACTTCGTTCGACTTAAATTGCAATAAATAGTAAAAATAAATTAACAAATTCACCAATATTAATTGTAGATCACGTGTTTTAAATCTATAATAATTTAACTCTACCATTTCTATTAATTTTTTATTTTGTTAAATATTTATTATTAGATTAGATACAAAAGATATAGAGCGAATAGATATAAATCTTTTAGAATAATATTGTTCAGTTATCTATGTTCCCAAATTTCATTAAGGAAGTATCCAGTTTCGATCTATGATCATGCTACATTGGAACACATTGAAATACATGTCATGTGTTTTCTTTAAACGTAAGTTGTATGATGAATCATAATTGAATGAAATGAAATTTTGTTTAGTCTATGTGTAATTTTATATAGTAGATTAAAAAAAGAGGGAAAAATACATAGGATAAATTGACTGGGGAGGAGTGGTCCTCATTGTGATGGACTGGGTCAGCCTCTTACTAGTTAGCGGTTGATAAAGTGTACTGTATTTAGATTGATTAAAAGAACAAATGAAAATGACATTACGTGGATTATTTACCCTTTCGGACAGAATTTGTGGAATCTAATAATTTTTTTTTTTTAAATACACCGAAACATTTTTCGAATATTGATAGGTTCAGGTCAGCTTTAAAAAAATATTCAGTTATTTGGATTTTGATTTTATTTATTCAAATAGTTCTTGCTGTTAACAGTTCTTCCATTTTTTATATATAAAAGAAAATTTAATAATTTTCACGTCTGCATTTACATTTTAGATTTATGCACTGGAGCATTTTTGTACTTTGCCTTATTGCTGGACGTCGAAATTGCAAATGTTACAGCCTGTGATAAGTGTGTTGATATCTTATTTAAATGGCATTGAATTTTAATTTTTTCTACAAATTATTTAAGAACTTTATATAGAAATGTTTTCTTAACATTTTCAGATTGTATTATATCAAGGGGAAGGGTTAATTTAATTAATTAACCGTGTACTAAACACGTGGAACGGAATATAACCAACACCAACTGGAATACGTGTATTTAAGAAATTTACTTATTAATTTTAAAACTAATTAAGCAGTTTGATAAATTAATTTAAAAAATCTTCTTTTATAATATTAATTTTTTTGAAGTATGAATTCACCGAAACATTTAAAATCTAACACTTCTAAACCTGACAATACTGGAAAAACATCTGATTTAGTTTCGAATATTAGAATTGCGAGTTCATTGTATTTAATCAATTAGTTTTAAATTTTAATAGTTTTCACTATTGATAAAGAAATAATTAGTTTATAAGTCCATTTACAATAAGCCTACTAGTTTTTTTGGATAAAAAATTTTTTTTTTAGGGTGAGTAAAATTAACAAGGTTTTTAGCCTGACCGAAATTCGAACCCAGTCTATTTTAGATGAAAGGAAGACATATTAAGATTCCACCTTGGAGGTTAACTGTTAACAATTAGAAAAATCTATTTAAGCATGTCTCGTCTTATGTCAAGTTGTAATCGACAAATAGAATATATTACATTTTTAAAAAAAGTATCTAATTAGTATTTTAATTTATATTTTGAAGGTGTGATTAAATTAAGAAAAATATTTATGTAAAGTTTGAATTTCAAATTTACTGGAAAATTTTATATATTTCCTGAAATAGGAGATCCCTGTTGTAATATACCTGAAATATCCCATTGATATTGAATATTATTAACAGTTCAGACGTTTAAGATGTTTTATGCTTGGCGAAAGGGATTAATATTTTCAATGATTTTGTGACTAAATTTCCATAATCATTTTGACGAGCAAGCCAAACCGTATCTAAATCTTAAGATGTCTATTGTTGTTGTAATTTATCGTCAGACATTTCGATATGCTGGTCGTGAATTTCAACTGGTAATCTAGCAGCTGCAACAACGTTTTCACTAAATGGATTCAATATCCATCTCTTCGAGAAATCGTTTTTATCTTTAGGGATATACTCGGCCAACTGAATTTTTGTTATGTTCGAACATGACGTTCTCACAGTGAATATTATGCAGGCTGACCAAATTAAAAGGAGGATGTACATATCAATCAAGTTGTAATCATTGCCCATGTTTTTACGTTTCATATATGCATGTGTTTCACACCCTTCGCTATCAACTTAAAGTTTTAAATAGGTTTCATTGGATGGGGTTAGGAGTTGCGAAACATTCATTATTATTATTATATTTTTTTTTTTAGTTTTTGGGTGTTGTGGAGGTAAAAAGGTTGAGAATCACTGCTGTAGACACATTAAGACACTATGAAGACACTTAGGACTAGAACCTGCAGTCGGTTCAACCTTCTTATACCATTTCCATTGTTTAATAAGTTCACTGTCAAGTGATTAGTGCGGCAGTTAAACCGAAGTTCGTACTTTGAAGTGAACCTTTGCATTTCCTTCAACGTAGACTTTAATAATAAATAATCCCAGATCTCGCGTTGAGATGTCGACACTTCGCTACATTACTCTGAAACTTCTACAAGATGTCGACATTGCTTATACTCGCGTTGCCCCATGGTTCGATCTTATAGGTCCAGATAGATTTTATAATTGTTGACTATACCAGTAGCTTTTTAGATAAAGACAAGCGTAAACGTCTGCCCAACAACCAGAGCATTTCCTTGAACTTTATCTCAAGTTGCCGTCTCTTCTTTTTTATACTCGTATTAACGCCACGATGCGGAACTACAAACCGTATCCGAGCTGGGGGTGGCGGAGGCTCTCAGACTGTTGGAGAAAGCGGCTGTGACCAAACACAGCCATCTTCGGGTCATCTGCCAAGAGAACCCTACTCCACAGGGTGTAAGAAAACGGCCTCATGCCTTATTAGACGAATCATCATTAAGAGGCGGCACGGGGGTCGAAAAATGACAAACCAGGCTTACGGGTCTCTATATCGCATAACATATAAATGGAAACCGCGCAGAATTGACCGTTTTCACAATTAAATTTTGCCAAACTATAAAAACCTATACAACACCCCGAACCGTCCCACAAAGAGACCACCAACGGTATGATGAATATACTTATATGTATATATATATATATATATATATATCTTTTTTATTTTCAGACTCAAACTGGACACCCTAGGACTTGACGAACTCAAAATTGAAGGAGGATCCCTGCCTCAAATCTGGCCCAGAAATGAGACAAAGGTAAGTAAATATCCGCGATTACACACTGACCACAAAGTGACCCAAATAGCAAGCGAACGCTGTTTTTGGCGTATAAAAGCGCGATTTTTTTTTTAAGCGATGCACGATGTTACAATCCCAGTAGGTACCCCAAAGAAAAAATAACAATATAAACTGGGCTACATACAACTCCACTCACAGTGATAGTTTGTTGTAACCTCCGAGCCAAGGGAAACTATTGCCTTTTCCCTTCGTATAATACGAAAAAAAAATAAAACCTTTTTTCTTTTTTTTGTGTGTTTCTGTTTCTGTGTTTCAGATTCCTCAGCCAACACAACATTTTTATGTAAGAACTCCACCTCTTTCTACTTCAAACCTCAAAACCGCCGCTCCCAAACCGCGACCGCGAAATTAAATCCCATTGTAAGTTCCTTACTTCCTGTTTACGCCGTTGGCGTAAAGTCGTTTTATTCCAATGAATTCAAGGTTATGGTCGAGTCTTGTAGTTTACAGGCTTGGTAATTTATTTTGCTGTTTTGTAAGGCTTATCTACGTGTGTTTTTAAATAGGTTATTTGGATTTATTTTCGATATCAATTTCTCTCAGGCTCCAGCTTGTCTGACTATTGCATCATCGTATTGGTGTTAGCTTATTTATATCACGCATTATTTCATTGCTGTTTAGTCTTAATGTATATTTAGGCTTAGTGTTTTTTTATTCTCAACCAATTTCAATGTTGTCATAGTTCCTAGAAGTCTATTTCTCTTTGTCTGCCCTGATGTCATTTCTTCAACTTGCGTATTCAGAAATTATTTTTATCAGTCTTACGTAATTCTTTAGTGGACTGCTCGCTTAAATTATTTTTGTTATGTCTTCGTTCCCGAATTCCACACCGTTTCTCTAATCGTTCTCATACTAACACTAAGACACTACTCTTGTTGTCAACACACACACACTCTTCTGTCCATTGCTTTGTTCGCTTCCCCTTCTTCTCACCACGCCAGCTTTTATTCATTCTAGTTCGGACTTTCACGTTCTGCGGATCCTGGTCCTCTTGGAGGGCCAGGCTTCGATGTTTTCTTTCTTTTACTTAATGTTAATACTTTCGTCGTCTTCGCACTTATAAACGTAGCGGTATTTCTCTGTTAAAATATTTTCTAATCCTACTCGTCAGTTTTTCGTGATTTCACAGTTTTCTATATTCGTCCAGCCTCGTTTCTTCGTTAAGTTATTCTTCAAATTCTACATTACGTCTCTGTGGAAAGTGCTTCAATCATTACTAGCTGTCAATTCTGTCGACGCCGAATTTTCTCCAGCTTCTTATTACAATTTCAGCGAAGCAGAATTTCTTCAAACTCGTTGCTACACGTTTCAGACACCCAGTCTTGCTCAAACTCGAAGCCACATTCTCACCACTGTATTCCTGATACACCACGGCGGACTACCTCTTACCCACCATCCTCAAAACTTACAATTAATTCAATCAGCACATGCGACTCCCTCCGAAGAAGGGGGGGAGGGAATTGCTCCCTCCAAATAACTAGGGCCCCGGTAGGTGCATTCCTGCTAGCCTATAAGGTCCTAGTACCGAAAGAACTTCAGCGGATGGACCGAAGGGGAATCACGCCGGGAGTACGAGGCTCAAAAGTTTAGTCACCCACGTTCAGACCCAGTAAATAAATTTCACGCTGGTCCATACGGATAGGAACGCGAATCACCAAATCCGTCCATAAATAAAACTTAACATTTATAACAGCCACTAAATAACCCATGAAACCCGCCCGATAATAGAAAGATACAGCAGCATGGGACATTGTTCAGGCTCTGTGATCTGTAGGGAGAAATATTGAAACTCCCGCCAGTCTTGCCTTCCGTTCCGTATATGAAATTTCCAGTTAGTTGCCGATCGAGATGTAGGCCTAGATACCTCAACCTCTTACTCTAAGTTTTTGGAATTACAACATCAAGATGTACAACAATAAAAATATCATCAAAAATTAAACGTGGAAGAAGCAATGAAATTCTCTTGCCGTTTTTATTTAAAGTTTACCCATATAAAAGATAGTGATCGGGGTTACTCATCAGTTTATTTATAAAATTCGTTATTAATCAAAAGGCATTTTGTTTTATTTATAAACTTGTTAACTTCTATTTTAGATGAACTTTCATTTTTACATAAACGTTGAACAATCGACTTTTCCGTCTTCATTTTTCTGCGAAAGGTTGTTCTTCGTAATAGCTAAATTTAATTTAATTATTACATTTTAATTTAATTAATATATAATAATTAAATTAATTTAATTTTAATTAATATTAATCATTATTTTAAATAAATTTATTATTTTTAAAAATAGGGTTAATAAAAATTATGCATTATTCAAATCTAAATGAACAAAAATGTTTATCCGTGTTTGGATGGATTGGCAATTTTAACAGATCACGTATAAATTTAACTAAATTACTCTATCAATTTAAATAGGCCAAGTTGATTTTAAATGTCACTTATAATTGTATACACCTGTTGTACTAGAGAGAAATATATATATATATATATATATAGTTTCTATATGACAAAATATAGAATCTGACTAATCGAAAAATCTATTAATATAATGACCTTAGGATTATGAAATTCTTCGTTCTACTTAAAATAAAATTATAATTTTGTTAAAGTAAAAGGTATTTTAGCAAAACGGTGAGTAATCACAATATTCTGAATTGAAATATACGAAAAAAGTAATTGCCACCTAATGTGAAACTGATGTACCGTAAAGAAAAAATATATTAAATTTGCTAACATTGCAAAAAACAAAATCGTCGTAATTAAAGTAAAATACAATATCATTATAATGTTCAACTCATTCAATAAAAGTACAATTATGAAATAAATGTGTTTTGTAAATTAACACATTTATTAAAAAGAGGAAGAGACAAAAAAAATGCAATTAAGATAATTAACACAATCTGACATTTTAAATGCAACAATTTTTTAAAAAAAACTTGTTGTATATGTTAAAGATTAAAGAATAAAGATGTTAAAGATTAAAATTAAAGATTAAAAAATTATAAAATTAAGGAATAATGCTAGTAGATTAATAAAATAAATTCGTTAATAAAAAGTGGTCAAAATTTATTGAAAAATAAAACCGTCTAAATTTAGATGTGAATGTTGATTGTTAAAATTTATCGTTAGTAATATTTTTAAGTGACTTAGGACAAATATAAATATGAAAATATTTTTTACAAAGAAAAATGGACGTAATATATTTAAAAATAATAATTAGTATATTATATATTTTATTTTTCGTTACCGGCCACTAACGTTGAATTCCTGGCTGATTTCCTTTCCTTCTAACTCTCCTTCATTTGTAAATTACGTGTTCCTTTCTTTCTTGGAACCATTTTTTATTGCTAAACTCTGGTTGCTTTCTAAAACCTTCACAAACTTGGATCCTCTTCCAAAATGTATCTCTTTCCCTTACTTCTGTTGGATTTATCCCTGCAATCACGAGATCTTTCACCTGTGTGATGCTATAAATCACTATAAATCAGGTTTTTGCTTCTATCGTTATATTTGAAAATTCTCTTTGTCAATCTGTTTTCATCCATTCAAGTTGAGTGCGTGTAGAAGGTTAATCTTCTTTTTCAAATGGCATCTGTGAGTCTGTCTATGCGGAAGTAAAGATCTTTGTTCTTCCGTAGCCTCCAACCTTCATCAGTTTTCCGAGTATTTTTCTTCAGAGACTTGATACGATAGAACCGACGATTGGATTTGAACCATACCACAGTCCACCAAATTTTGACTAACGAATTGGACATGAAAAATTGGTCCCAGAAAACCTCACTTTTGAACAAAAAACGGCAGGGTGGAAGTGTGCCACGATCTTCTAGGGCGAACTGAAACTGATCCTGAGTTTCTAAAAAATGTTATTACTAATGATGAATCTTGGTTATCTGAGTACGACTCAGAAACAAAACGCCAGAGCAAGGAGTGGCATACTTCAAACTCAACACGTCTCAAAAAATCAAAAATGAGCAAATCAAAAGTCAAAACTATGCTAATTTGTTTCTTTGATAGTAATGGAATTGTCCATAAAGAGTTTTTGCCTACAGGACAGACTGTAATTTATATGTTTACCGAAAAATTCTTGAAAGACTGCGGAAAAGAGTTGCCCACGTGAGATCAGCCATGAAAGACAACTGGATTCTGCATCATGACACACTTGTCACACTGCACTTTCAATTAATGGGTTTTTGGCAAAGAAAAACATTCCTGTAGTCCGTCAACCATCTTATTCACCTGACTTGAGTACCTGTGACTTTTGCCTGTTCCCGGCTTTTAAAAAAATATCTGAAAGGACACCATTTTTGAACAGTAGTAAACAAAAAAAAAATGTAACCAATTATCTGAAGGATATTCCCGTTTTTGAGTTCTAACACTGCTATGAAAAGTGAGAAAACCGTTTGAAGCGTTGCGTGGCTTCCCAAAGGAACTATTTCGAAGGTGATAACAGCTCATGTATAATTGGATTGTGAATAAAAAGTTTTTCTTATTCTAACCAGTCTTATTACTTTATTTACAGATCTCTCATACAACAAATAAATCTAACAGAAAAATTAAGTGTGCATAATTATTTAGAAATTAAGTAAGAAATAGAACTGTAAAAAGAAAATAATAACTTTTAATTAAATAAATTTCAATGAAATTTTCATCAAAAAACAATTAATTCTGCAGTAAGGAAATAATTACTCTTAATAATTCCGTTTTTTAGATAGGAAAATATGGAGTGTGCATAAAATAAAATTCAATAAAGAACCGAAGTAATTTTTACAAAAAATCGTTTTCATCTCCATTTTATTAAAATTATTTTGAAGTATTTTCATTTTACATAATAGAATTCATTGTTGCATCTTCGAAAAAATTAAAATGGATAAAAAAATTAATTTATTGAATTTTACTCTATATTTTTTAAGTTTTCTTTACAAAAGTCTAGATTGGTTAAAATTTTCTTGATCTTGATTTTATCGTTCTCTATTTTTTCTGAAAATTTGCTGAAATGTGTATACTAGAATTTTTTTCCTATGATATATTGAAAGTGACTTCTATTCGTGAATTCTTCTTAAGTGACTCCTTCTTCCAGTCAGTAATAACTCTTTAAATTATTTTTCTGTGTTCCTTTATAATTAATATTCCTAACTTACTTTTAACATTTTTAAAAAGCCGTTCTCTGTAGCGGAATAGTAGCATTTCGGCCTGTCATCTGGAGATCCCGGGTTTGAATTCCGATCAGGCATGGCATTTTTCATACTCTACAAAATTCCATTTCCATATCCATATCCCACGGACAAGCTTTTAGATTTATGTGGCGAGATCATCAAGAAAAAAAAAGTTATATAAAAAAAAGTATTTACACATAAACTGATATAAAAAGTCTTGCTTAGTTAATTTATAAAGCAGTAATTTAGTTAAATTAATTTTAATTAAAATAGCAATCACTATTGTTATTTAATTTAATAACTAATTTTTTTTTTATTAATCATTTCGGTTTTCATTAAAAAACTATGCAAGAAAACTAGTTTCTTGCTTACATTTTCCAGCTTAATAATTTAGAGAGAAAGTTATTTCGTAGAGATTTACTTTCTTGATGATATCAATCGTTGATTGGTTGAAATGTATAATTTAAAATTATATAATCAAAGTGAATAATTTTTTCTTTGCAGTTGGTATTGATTTCTTCCATTTTATATAATTTATTTTGCATAAATTTACATCTTTTTTATAAAATAACAAAGGTATATAAGTGCATAAGTAATCCGATCAGTTTAAAATCCTTTTATCATGTTAATTAATTTGAAATTATAATTATGCCACCAAATAAACTTAAGAAAACTTTTTTAGTTTCCGCTGTAATTGTCCAAGTTTCGCAATTTTTTGATTTCAATGTTAAACTTAATAGAATTTTTTAAAGATATGACACCTTTTTTTTTAATAATCTAGAGGAAAATGGTGAAGAAAGAAAGAATTCTTTTGTTCAAAAAAGTGGTTTTAAAAAAGTAATACGTTTCCTTAGTATTTATACTGAATATTGAAATATTTTTTCATTTCATTATCGTTTTAGATTGATTCGATCCAAATAAGAACTGAGGCTATTTATTTATTTAAATGTATCTATAAATTTATTGATATGGTAAAACAGAACTATAAAACAAGAGATAAATATTAAAAATCACGACTACTAAAAAAAAACATAGCTGACAAACGTTGCACTTTTTCTTCTGGTTTGGTTCCATCGTGATTTCGTATTATACTAGGAAACACCTGTTTGAATTTTGAAACAGGAAGATTGGTTGGAAAGATATAACAACATTTCCGTGATATGTTAGATCGAGAGTGTACCTGATTCATGCAAAAATTAGCCTTCAACCTATTAATAAATACACCTTAAATTTTGAAAATCAGATAAACATTTGCCCAGATATTATAAGAACACCCCATTGCACCTATGTTCAGCCCCTATGTTGTGGACATGCCAGAGACAAGATCTAAAAAGTATGGCTACGCCGATGACTGGGTGCTAACAATAAAATGTAGATCATTTGAAGAGTCTTGTAAAAAATTGAAATGCTAGTAAAACAGAGGTGTCATGCTTCCATCTGAGTAACAAGTTCGCTAATAGGGAGCTTAAAAGTCTATTCGAGAATACATGGCTCTTTCACAATAAGACACCAAAATATCTAGGCGTAACACTTGATAGAACGCTTTCATTTAAGGAGCACCTAATGAAAACTGCAGAGAAATTGAAAGCGAGAAACAGCATTATACATAAGCTCTGTGGAACAACGTGGGGAGCATCGGCTTCCACATTGCGCACATCGGCTCTGAACCTGGTCTTCTCAGCTGCTGAATATTGTGCGCCAGTATGGCTTAACAGCCTTTATGTTCATAGAATTGTTGCTCAACTTAATAACACTATGAGAACGATTGCCGGGGTTATCAGGTCTATTCCCGAGGAATGGTTCCCGGTATTGAGCCACATACCACCCCCAAACCTGCGCCGTATGAACGCTCTTGTAAGAGAGTACAAGAAGATTATGGACAATCGAAACCTACCGATACATGAGTATATTGAGGATGCCAATCGTGGTCGCCTTCGATCTAGAAAGCCACCTATCAAAACAGTAATTGCTGGCACAGAGGACGGATTTAACCTAACTGACGCCTGGCGTCAAGAATGGACCACAAAGCAGAATAACCGAATCCCATGTATTACTCAAAGGCTGCCGGGTTTTGACTTGCCACGTAAGACATGGTCAACGCTAAACAGAATACGGACTCAGCATGGTAGGTGCGCCTATTTCCTGTATAAATGTGGTAAAACACCGACGCCCCTTTGTGAGTGTGGTGAAAATCGATCTGTTAAACACATCCAGAAGTTTTCCCTAGGACAGGTTATGAAGGGAATCCTGAAGATTTCCTGATGGCGACTCCAGAATCAGTAGCATATATTAATTTGTTATATCTTTGTTTGTAATTTTTGACTGTAATTGGTGTTAATCTTTTGGTGCCATACGTTATATAAATAAATAAATATTTTATCTAAGTAAATTTAATTCTATTGTTTTTTTAATATTGTTCACTCGTTTAATTTGAACCATTCTGTTCAGATGAGAATGTAATAGAAGCTCACAATTTACAGTTCATTAATTCAATTTATTTAAGTTTGTGTTTCAATCGGAAAATCTCTATTACTACACTCCTAGTAATGTAAGATTTCCAACGCGGGAACATACCACTAAGTCGGTTCAGCCATTGCGATTCTACGGTGGAACAAACATACATATATACATACGCCCTAAATACATTGCACTCTTTTTTGGGCAGTGATGTAAAAAAACATATATTTCTTTGTAAATCTGTTGTTGTAAAAGGCGTTTTTAAACCCAATATAAACTTACGGGGTACAGGTTTAGGGTACAGCAACCATAAGAAATATCGAAATCATCCAAAGATTCAAGAACAAAGTGCTGAGAAACATATTAGTGGCGCCATGGTTTGCGAATAACAGGGATTCCACGACTACCTAGAGATGCCATCTATTCATGAAGAAATCCAACGGCTAAATTCAAAGTATAATATACTATTAACTTTTATAAATACGTTAAAATAATGAAAAACAAAAAAACCCTAAAAAATAAAATATAATTCAAAATAACAGGTAAATAATTCCTTCAACATATATATATATATTTATATATCAACCTATCATAACAGTACCGATGAAAACAACCTCGAACTGAAACAAAAAAATAAATAATAAAAATAACCCTAAAAAAAAAAAAAAAAGGTTAACGCGCACGAAAACCATTTGTCTGTTAACTTTTTGGGTAATAGTGAAGATATGAGATGACTGCTGAGGCTGTGTGTATTGGATCTAGAGGTTATTCTTCACTGAATATCATTTTTTTGTTACTGAAATTTTGCTGTTACTATTTATGAATTGTTTTTAATTTAGTAATATTAATTCTACTTTTCGTTGTGTATGAATTATGAATTGTTTTTAAGTTTTGTGGTTTCGTCTTTGATTTATATGTGACCAGTGTTAATTTGTTATATACCTTTTGTTTCTGATATATGACTTGTGACAATTTTTTATACTCTCTTGCTTGTTCTGTTTTGTTTCATTTAATTTTATTGTTCTGTATAGTTAATTTTCGAATTGTGTATACTTTGTTACGTTTAGTTATATTTAAAATATTTTTTATACGTTTTATTGTATTTTACTTTGTTTAAACGTTTGTATTGTCTTGAAAGTTATCTCTGGATGTTTTCTTTTCACGTCATTATTACTCTGTTCGGTTAATTATAGTTTTATTTTTCAGGAAACTGATTGTAAATAAAGCAATATACAAAAAAAGAAGTTGAATTTTGTCATTTTGTCAAAGAGTATATTAAGAAAAAGAAATTTATTAAATTAAAATAAAAAGGTTTATTTCACATAAATAATAATTTATTATTATTATTTTATTTTCTGTCTACATCGTTCTAATTTCCACGATTGTTTTGATCTGATATGTCTCGTAGTTATTTATTTCATTTTAAAGATAAGAGTATCCTAATGAATTATGTATAGAAACAATGTCGTATATAAATTGTTTAATTTAAAAGAATTAAAAATTTAGTGGAAATCTGTTTTTGTTCCTCTAATGGAAATGTCATGAAACTTTTACTATTTGTCCTTATTTCGGTCAAGAACTTATGCTGTGAAATTTCAACTCTATGATATACGTTTTCTGTTCCGTTTTACCATGAAAAAAAAACGGTTGACTTCATGAGTAAATACTATGACTCTACTTTTCTATGACTCTAACCTTTTTGAATTCTGGTACTATTTTTGTTTAATCTTTAATATTGTCTTATTTATTTTTAAATAATTAATTAATATTAATTTTATGTTTAAAATTTTAAAATAACTGGAATAATATTGTATAGCTAAGTTAGTTGTATCTTACAAGTAATGGTAAAAAGACTAGATGAGGACATCTTAATGCCCCCAACTGGGAATAAACTTCAAGGTATAAAATGTAGGAGGGGATTATGGCTGGGAGGAGATACATAATTCTTGTAGCGGTTTCAACTCTGCACCTTTATCATCTGTCAGCTAGGTGGATAGAATGTACATCTGCTCTTTTCTTTCTCACTAGCATTCACTATTTCTTCTTTTAACTATATATTATCTTTTTTTCTTCTTATTCATCCCTGTCCTTTATTACAACTTCTTTTTGTTACTTCCTTCCGTTTTTTTTTACAAAAAATGTTACTTATATTGATATAGACATTTAACAACAGCTTGTAACTTATACTGGAAAAGAAAATTCCGAAAAAAGACTATTTATCCTAACTTTAAATTATTGAAGTTAGAAGCCAGAATCTATTCCACTGAGCCCGCAATTTTACATTTTGGAAACTGGTTCAACTAGGTTGTGAAGTTTTTCAAATTTAAAAATTAACCCAAACGTAAAATTTTATAGTGCCTTTTCTTTCATTCCTTTTGCATTGATAATTTACCTTTGAAAATATATCAATCTATTACAATAAAGGAATTATGTTGTAGAATATACGTATATTTTGATTGTGAGTGTACTTGTGGTGGGGATTGAACGGTACAAGTCAGTCGGCTTCAAATCGCGTCGCTGATAAGAAGTGTGCGTGCAGCTGCAGTATTCAGTTGATACATGTTATACTTTTACACTTTACGCATTTTATAAATACAATGGACAGAAATCAATACACAAATATATACAGTACAATTACCGTTATTCATATAAGTCTTTTATACCGTAAAAATAAAACATTATTTCATAGATTCAATTGAACTTAACAAATTAAGAGAGGAGTAGTTCATTCCTTAACAAATTAGATAGAAGATTAATTTTTTCTTCTTTTTTTCAGGAAAGTATATTTTAAGTTTTAGGATTAGCCCATTATATAAATTTTGTTTAGATCAAGACTAATGCATATATGTTATTCAAAATTAGCTTATTATAATTTAGGTTGAAAATATTTTTATTTATTTATGGTAATATAAACATGATTACCATCCAATTTATTGATGACATGATATGATATAAATTACTACTGAAAATTTCATACTCATACACCATAGAGTATTAAAGCTGACATACTAGAAAAATTGAACAATGTAATGTTTTCTCGTTACTGAACCAATCATTGTGTCGTGTATTAACATGCCAATCCTACCGTAAGAGTGGTAATATTCAACACTCACATTAACATATTTATAATGTTTAACTCGTGTATTTGGTTTTATTCAGAAGGTTGTTAATAATGAGGAAAATCAAAAATATAAATTGTGTATTTTACCTAAAGTTTTTTATACATGGAAAGAAAAAGCGCTCGTGTGTAAAAAATTTCGAAAAGATAACATAAAGTAAAAAAATATACTGAATAACAATGTATTGCTCATTATTTGTACGCAGTAGGGGAGGAAAATCATTAAAATAATCGTAATTAAACAATATGTCTATTTAGTGTTTAAAATAAAACCTAAATTTCACTTCTTTCTATTTTAAAATTATTTTCAATATAATTAATTTTTATTCTTGTACGGATTCAGTAAATGGTTTAGTTCAATTAACAGTTTTTACATTTAACTTTCTTCACCGTTTACGTAAGAATTTAATATTAAAGTATATTCATCGTTCAAAGATAATTCAATATTTGATTTCATTGTTTAATTAAATTCCATCATATAATGGAATAGCAATTTTCTTCGTATACCACAGTACTGTTGATTAATCCTTAAAATAATGGGTTAGTAATACCACCACAAATTGACTTTATGGTATTAAAAATTTTCCATAATTTATTAAGGTTTTCGTGTATTATTTTAAACACTCGTATTATAAAAAAAAGGAATTTCTAAAAAATAATTAAGTCTGTTATTATTCTTATTATTAAACCCCTTCTACTTATTTTTTTCTTTAAAATAATAATAATGTGACCAAAGAAAAAATAATGTCAATAAACATGTGAACTGGCTCGCGGTTAACGTTTTGGATAACAGCGAGGACGTAAGATTTTTAAAGCGACTGCATATATATTAGATCTGTAAGTTCTCTGAGATTTGAGGTGAATCAGCTATCCTAAGGTGTTGTATATGGTCTAAATGTTTAATTCCTCTTCGCCAGTTACTTTTGTATATTCTTTGATTTGTTTCACTCTTTCATTGTTTGATTATTTATTCTTGTGTGATTTATGAAATTATTTTTTGTCGTTTTCTTTGCTTTTTATATTCTTAACTTTATCAATGTTCCTTGGACTTATCTTTGTATTTAATTATTTACGGTATTTTATGTATACCGTATAAGATATGCATACATCTACAGTTCTTTGAGGGATTTCAATGGAAATCTCTCTCTGCACTATTACATGTCTTTTTTGTATTCAAATTTACTTATGATTCTGGTAAATTTGAACCAATTGTAAATTAAACATTGCGGAAAAAAAAATAATAATAATAATAGTAATAAGACGAGTAAGAAGAAGAAGATCACACGAAAGATTTACATAATTTGTTGTCATGATGAATATTAATGTTTTAAAATGATTTTTTTTAGTTTTCAAGTTTAAATTATTTATTTATACAGAAAAACAAGCTGACGTTCAGTTACAGTTAGTGATAAAATTAAAAAAATTCAGTTCACTTCAGTGAATTTCAAATTCATAATTTTGTATTATTTCAGAATTTTTATATATTAGTATATTTTTTTAATAAAATTTTGTACGAGTTGACCAGTTCCTTTGTTGCTTTCAGTTTAATTTTGTGCGTGTATTAGTATATGAATAATTAAATAAAGCGTATTTTTTTATTTTTTTTTAATTATTAAGCATGGTATTATATTAGAATTCAATACTTCTGTTTTATTATAGTAAGGCAGTAGGATTATTTCTAGTTTAAACTTATATTGTTGTTAATTTGTATTAGAAGAATTTCATTATACATGATGTTTTGCAGAGATACATATATATAAAAAAGAAGTGTCTGTAGTTATTTTTTTTAAAGTTTTGAATTTAAGTAAGGAAAAATTATTAGGAAAGTATATTATATTATTTAAAATACAATTAAAAGTTTTTAATAACTAGTCAAATGCAATAAAAAAACTTTTAAAAACTTTTAAGAATTATTTATAAGTTGACGTTTGGAATAAGGCTTTTACTCTTGTAGCTTTGAAGGATATGTAATTGCTTAATGATTTTTTCTATCTTTATTTTAATTACTGGTTTCTTTATGTAAAATAATTGTTTATTTTTTTTATGTATTATATTTATTTTTAATATATATATATATATATACAGAGTGTATCACGAAGTTCTCACGAGACTTTCATAACCTATTCTATTCCTAAAAATAATGGAAAACATTCATATAAACATATGTTCTAAAATGCTTTGTTTGCGAATTACGGCTAGTGAAAGAATTCGCTCAGATTTCAGCTATCCAGGTGAAATGAGGTCGTACTGAAATTTTTAGGACATTAATTAAGGAGCAGAATTAGTGAGATCTTATGGTTTCTGATCTTAAAAATAGAATGAGATAGGTCCCAGAACCGTATCTAAAGTAGGTTTTTTAAGGAATTTGGGATGAAATCCAATAAACTGAAGGTAAAAACCCCTGTTTTTTATGTTTGACGTACAGTAACTTTATTAAATCTGTAATAATCTTATAAAACTTTACAAACAAACTTGTAGAGAATTTAATTTTGAACAAAATGTTAAAAAGATAAATTGAATAAAAATAAGAAAAGATAGAAAAATTCCAATATTATTTGGAAACAACACTAGCATCATACGGAACTCACACATACATTCACCCTGGAACTCTCAAAAACTACTGCCGATACGGGTCTGGGATCTATTGTAATCAATTTTTCATGTTAAATACAATAACAGATCACTATTACTGTTCATTTCAGCGGGAGTAGCTAATATATATATATATATATATATATATATATATATATATATATATATATATACATTTTTTGCTGCATCCCTTGTTTTATGTTTGATAAAGGATATTTAGTAAATTATAATGAAATAACCACGTTTAATTTTATGGTAATTTCCGGTCATCATTATTTATGAAAAGTTTTAAAGTAATTATTTTATTTTTGGACAAGTTTGAATTCATTTCATCGAATCAGATTTTTATGTTATATTCATATTATCTCATACATAAATTATTACAGATTTTATCATCCCCCCAATAAAATGTAAAGCCAGTAGGTGAAGCAAATATTTTGGTACTAATTACCAAATCAACTATTATTGACTCGGCCGAACTGAATAAATAAAATTGTTTTATCATAATTTAAATTCGATATAAATTACTCTTTAATTTTATTTATAATATTTTGATAGAGATCTACTTTCAGTTTACAATAATATGCTTAATAATAACAGAACATACCGATTTAATAATAATTTAATATACTTACATGCTTTTTTTAACGTTTCTACTCGTATATGAAAATTAAATTAAAATCCATAATTATTATTTAAATAAAACAATGAATTTTACTGTAATATTTTACAATAATATAATTCAATTATGTTAAAAAAGTTAATAATTCCGTTTATATTTAATACCATTTATCTAATAATAAATTGATGTAAATAAAGGCGAAAGAATTTATGCACTGAAAGAGATAGATTTCAAGAAGACAAATAGAAACCTATTTGACTAAAAAAAATCAATCGAAGGACTGGGTGGTAGCGTACTGTTGAAGAAAATTATTGAGATATCTATAAATTCAAGGGGAAATTTTCCCCTTGAATTTACATGTTAGAAACTACAAAACTATAAAGTAATTAATTATGTATGAACTATTCAATAAGTAATAATATTCACTTATTGTAAATAATTCTATTCCAAATATAATTTCAGCAATTTATTTATTTATATTAAAGTTGGAGTTGAAATTTGGAAAAGAATGACAGCTCCCTGCAGAGTCTGAAATAAATTTAAAAAAATGTTCTACTGCATAGGTGTATTAAAAATAAACTACGATTTAATTTTATCTTATAATAATTTTAATTTAAAAATACTAATATATATATATATATATATATATATATATATATATATATATATATATACGTACGAGGTGTGTGAGAAAAGTAATGAGACTGACTTTTTACTTACCAAAGGTTTTATTTTTTCAAACAACAATATTATCCTCTTCAAAGTAGTTCCCTTGGGAAGCTATACACCGGTGGAGTCGTTATTCCCACTCCTGGTAGCAGCGCTGGAATGCTTCAACTGGTAAGGCTTTTAACTGGTCGGTCAGTCTTTTGAATGTTCTCCAGAGTTCCAAAATGACGTCGTTTTAAGACATGTTTCAATTTCAGGAAAAGGAAAAATTCACAAGGACTCAAATCAGGTCAATAGGGGGTTGAACAACCGTAGGAATGCGTTTTGAGGTCAAAAATTCCCTGATGGACGAGGCATTGTTATGATGAATCATCCACTTGTCTACACTGTCTGGTCTCACGCAAATTACTCTTTTCCTGAGCCTTTCAAGGATACCTTTGTAAAAGACTTGATTGACAGTTTGTCCTGGAGGAACAAATTTTTTATGCACGATACCCCTACTGTCAAAAAAGCAAATCAGCACGGGTTTGATCTTTGATTCGCTCATTTGACATTTTTTCGGTCGAGAACATGACGGAGTGTACCACTCTTCGCTATGCCGCTTTGTTTCAGGATCACCTGTGATCACACGATTGAAGAATTCTTGGTCATTGTCAACTCCCTCAAGAAGATCAACGCACACGTTTCTTCGATTATCCTTCTGTTCTGTTGTGAGATTTTTCGGCACCAATTTCGCATGTCCAAATCGTCTGTCAAAATGCGCTTCTGTATGTCTGTTGATGTACGGTGAAAGTGTTTAAATTTAACTGTTCACTCATCATCCTTATTGTTAAACGACGCTGTGATCTCACAAGAACCGTCACACGCTCATCGTTGTCGTCAGATTTTGAAGTTGAAGGTCTCCCTGAGCGAGGTTGATCAACGTGTTCTCGGCCTTCCAAAAATGATTTGTGCCAGCGGAAAATTTGTGTTCTTTATAACTAATGTTCTCCATAGGCCTGTTTCAACTTTTCAAAGGACACACTCGCGGATTCCCCAAGCTTAACACAAAACTTGATTGCACAACGTTGCTCTAAATTCCGATGCTCCATTTTCGTAACACACAACAAAAACACAACTTCATTGATGGCGCTGTCAAAAATAATCTGTTGGCTGAACGGAGTTGAAACTCGTACTGAGCATGTGGAGGGGATGAATAAACCGGTCTAGCACGGACCGGCAGACACAGCGATGCCAGATCGCACGCAGTGTTACCAATCTCATTACTTTTCTCATACACCTCGTATTAACTTTTTCTCTTACTTTTCCATTTACGTGAACGTTTGATTTATTCAAGTGGGTGAGGCATTAGTTTGTACACTACTAAATTTACAATTAATCGTGATCTTTTAATTAAATTTTATTTCGAAATAATTAACCGTAACTTGGAACAATAGAAAAAAAGATTGTTTACAGTTGTTAGCACTAAAATTAAAATAGACACCCGATAATAATATTTTCTCTATGAGTTTGCTGTATAATTGAGTGGCCACTTCTAAAATGAAACTGATAGTCGGTTTTTACATCCTCCCACTCTAAAATAGTGCGTAGTCATCGAAAAAACCTTTCGAAGATCTTAGATTAAATCGACAGGATGCTAATCGGCCTGTAAGAAGAAACTTCCGTGAGGGTTTACCCGGCGTTAGGATCATCATTATCTGAGTAATTTTCCACTCCAAAGAGAAGTGTGTCGTTCGAAGAATCCCATTAAAAAAGTTTCTTATGTATAATATAGCTCGAAACGACACCATAACACGCTAACTCCTTATACGTCATAGAGTTGAACTCCGGAATCTTTCTTATTTTCTCTATCACCTTTAATTCATTAGATATCTCTTTCAAAGAGAATCGTCTTATGGGCAGACTTAGAAGGATAGGATTATTCAAAAAAGTTAACAGTTACTCCCTCATTTGCTCCTTGCTCATCATGTGGCCGGAACACTATGCCAATATGTCTAGCAAACAGCTCGGCCTTCTAGACATCAGCGCTAGCCCATCCGTCGCGTTGGGAGACCGTAAAGAAGGAAATGAGAGAGTTGGCCGAACGAATTTCTTTGTAACTTTCCGTAATAAATAATCGTCTCCCTTGAGAGGGAATAGTTTTTAAACTAAATCCCTGGATGACTCGTTCTTGATTTTCCTCAGCAATCTCCTTAATATCTGAGCAGCCCCTGTTCAGGGATGTCCTGTCCTCCAACTTAATTTTGTTAACGAATTCTTTTTTCTTTTATAAAGAAATTCATTTATCAGTTTTTTAATTATGTATATAAAAATAATAGTTTTTGCTATTATTTTTTTTTCATTATGAAAATTTGTTTTATGAGTTTTTTTTTCTTTTATGAAAATAAAATAAAATCAGTAGTTATCCTTTTCTATGGTAGATGAAAAATTGCATTAGGGTTATAATATGCGTTGTTTCTGTTAGATAAGGAGTTTGAATGATATATTTTATTTTTTAAATGAGAAAATGTATGGGAGTATATTCATATATACCTCTCTACATGTAGGGAAAACAAAAAAAAAAAAATGGGTATTAAATGGATGTAGAAAAATATTTCAATGAAAATAAATGATACCCTGGAGAGTAATTCTAAAAGTAATAATAGAATCAATGGTAACTTATTTATCCTTGTTTCCTTTATTTTATGTTCTATATTTTAAAGATAATATTCTACGTAGGACTATTTTTGTGCAAATAAAAGGATAGGTAATTTTAACCGCAAAAAAAATATGGCAGTATTCACTTCATCTATAATACAATTACATTCAACCTTGTGTCAATATTTACAGTAATGTGAACGACAGGTTGAAATAATTACATTTTCAGTGTAGCCACCTGTTGTCAAAATATACCAGTAGGACCTTATGTGCTTAACAACTTAGTGTACTGTAATGGTCATATTATATTATTACTTGTTTATTCGTGAATACATAGGAGATATCGTATTATGTAAAGTTTCAATAAACCTTAAATTGATTTTGCATTATGAAAATTTAATTAACTTTTCACTTTTTTTTTTTTTGTTTAATCCCTGGGTTTACCAATAGGAATTGCTTCAGAGGATGAGATGAATGATTTGTAGCGTGTGTGAAAATGCCATTCCTGACCGGGACTCGAACCCGGGACCTTCGGATGAAAGGCCGAGACGCTATCACTCGTGCCACGGAGACCGGCAACTTTTTCGCATTTAATTTTAATTTTAAACATAAAAAAATGATTAAATTGTTGAACATCAAATTTTATTTTGAAGAAGTTTGTAATATAAAATTACTGTTTTAATTATTATTCGAAGATGCTATTATTATTTTAATTTTATTATTAACTATATGTTATTAAACTATAGTAACTGGTCGGGCGAACAAAACGAAGAAATAAACTTTTCAAAGAAACCGAAGAGTATGAAAAATTTATTGTACGTTAAAAAGCTCAAAAAGGTTTTCAGTTCGACCCTTATTTATTTTATTTAATCAAGCTTTACTTACAAACATACGCACTGATATTTATGTTTTTTTTTTAAATATATGTATTTGTTTTAATTTAATTATTACATTAATAAATTGTACTGTACTTGTCCCATTACAATATATATTATATTAGAGATTGCCTAGAATTCCCATTTGGTCTATATAATTTTGGTGTAATATGTTGCTATTGTACTAATAGATGCTATGTTGCTATAGTTGCTATGTGCTATGTGCTATGTTGCTATTGTAATAATATTGCAATACATAAAAACATACATACAAAGACAATAATATTACAATTTATAATAGATTAGATATGCTATAAATTTTCTCTTAATGTTTCTTATTAATTCCGTCAATTTTAGTTGGATATTTGTTTATTTTAAAAAATTAAAATAAATCTTTAGTATTTAATATAACTTATAATTTTTATTTTTTTCAATTAACTTTCCAGTTAAGTTATTGATGATGTACTTTATTCACCTCAGGATTTCAGCTTTGTAATCATGTATAGGATAAAAAAAATATATATATTTATTATATATATGATTATAACTTTTGAATTTACTTTAATTACAATTAGGTTATAAAGTAGGTGAAGTTCATTCTTGATGAATAAAAATTTAGTATAGTGAGCATCTTTTAGCATGAGTAATTTAGAAGTCATTGTTTCAGCATGATTTGCTACTAATATTAAATGAAAAATTTATGTCAATAAAAATTTTATAGATTACTGACAAATATTAATTAAAAAATCTGGCAATGGTATTACAAAATATTTGTCAATATTTGCATTGAAATTTGAACCGAACACTTTGATAAAACTGAAATTTATTATTTTTTAATACGTTTACTTAGGTTGAAAATAATACTAATTCAATTTAAATAAAAAATTATTCTAATTCAATTTACGTCTAAGATAATGTAAGGCATTATACCTTGAATAATTACGTCAAAAAGTTTCAAGATGCCTAAAGAAAAATTTAAGAAATGTTATTTATTCGATAAGTGATACAATCTATTAAGTTTTTCCACACCCGGACAACGCCTCATTTAGAGAAACACCTGAACTCAATCGGTTGTAATTTAATTTGTAATTTTAATAAAAATTATTATCACCCACGGTTAAAATTATTATTATCACGGTTCCTTATTATCACCCCACCGCATCCTGTTGAAAAATAAAATACAGTTTTTTTAAATGTACAGAATCAAAGTCCTTTTAACCCGCTAGAACAAATTTCATAGATTTAAGTTTAAATCGGTACAGAAACATAAGTAAAATGGATATTTTGCTTTATAGCTCTGTGCCGACCTAATCTTAACATGTAACTCAACGCCCAGTAACACCTAAACTCTACTCGTAGCCATGTTTTGTTGAAATATTTTAGCTAGATTTAAATGAGGAGGAAGTTTAAAAAAATATTAACGAATACGTATGTTTTTAAAATATTTTCCTTTGTTAAATTACACGTTATTTTTCATGTAAAAAAAATACAACAAATATTGAATTTTATGAAATAACTAGCTCCCAGGCGCAGCTTCGCTCGCGCTATATGGCTACTTGCGTTTCCCGTGGTGGTCAATCTTTTTTTTTTATATTTATTAGTCAAGTAATCGGAGGCAGGTGCAGTGAGTTATACATACAGTAACGATGGCGTATCGCATTTCCCGTTGCTCAGTTGTTTCAGTCGAGCGGGATTGATCTGTGCGTATTCGGTTGCTTTCTAAACGTATTTCCCGTTGCTCAGTTGTTTTAGTCGAACGGGATCGGGCTGTGTGTATTCGGTCGCTTTCCAATCTTGACTGTCTTTCGTCTTCAGTCTCTGCCGCACGAACAGTTTTCATCATACATGCTTTTTTTGTATTTCTCCCAATTGAAGAATGTCTTTTAGGCATCGTATGATGTTTTGAAGAAAGATTACAGAATTTAAAAGATTACACTTAAATACTTTACACAGTTTAAATTAGTAACACACACACACACACACACACACATGATGAACAGCCAATTCTACAATGCTTTCGTTGAGCGTAATAATTGTTGTTATGATACAGCCAGCCCCTGTGCTGAATAGAGTGAAGGTACCCGTTTTATCTAAGCAAACTAATATTTACATAATGTGGATTATAAAGTATTTTATTTTATTTTAATTAAAAAAATGAGACCAGTGATATCATTTTTAAATCAAAAAAAAAATAATAATAATAAAGAAATGAATGTCCCAGAATCATAGTCGTTTTTGTGTATCAAACAAAACGTTTCTTCTGAAACGATATAAGAAAATATTTATTCGATTCGATTCCTTTTTTTTATGTTATTAATTTTACTAATTTAAGATTAATTGAAAAGTAATTAATTGTAATACAGTATTACAATTAATTTAAAGGAGAGCATAAATAATTTTCATTCTTTGTTCGCGTAATTATCATAATAATTTGTTACCTAAATATTTTTTTTTTGAAAATGTTATAATATACTTTCTTAGTCAAACTGCATATTTAGTTATAATTTCTAAATTCATTCCATAAATTTAACATGTTCATAATTTGTAAACTTTTGGTAGATAGTAAAACAAGAAAGGGAAGCTTTATTTCGTTTTGAGCTAATAAATTATAAGGGTATGACTTACAAGCGTAGATTGAATTGTGAGTTACAGTCGGGCAGTTGCAACGTTA
This sequence comes from Lycorma delicatula, assembly GCF_047948215.1. Lineage (NCBI taxonomy): Eukaryota > Metazoa > Arthropoda > Insecta > Hemiptera > Fulgoridae > Lycorma > Lycorma delicatula. The sequence goes on along the minus strand of NC_134460.1, from coordinate 39,594,050 downwards.
TAACGTTTTGCCTTTTACTCATAGATTTCATCATTTTACAACACATCACTTTATGTCAGATTTTACATATGTAATTTGCCATGTATGAAACATCCCCCATCCACATTTCAACTTGTTTTAATCGAAGTGAACTATTTAACTACCAAATTTTATGTAAATTTAAATAAATCTACATATTTGTTGCATATAGTGTAAATAAACTTTCAAAATCATTAGGCTAAAACTTTCTAGTTGAGTTTTAGTTAGCAAATAATCGTTTTAAATGTATTATTTATTACTTTCAGTTTTATAAATTTATTTTATTAATAAAAATTATTTTTCAAACAAAATATTACATAACATTTAGGAACGAATGGATAAAATCTTTGCTTGGCCAAGTTACAGAGTAATTAAGACAAATATTTTCTACTTTAAAAATAGACTGAACGCTGTGGGAAATAAAAACAGTATCTTTAAGTCCTTAAAACATTTGGCTGCTATTTTAAAATTGTTCCTATTTTTAATGGAAGGGGATTTACATCCATGCGATTTGCATTTTAATAACTAAAATTCATAAAGAAAAATCATTTAAATCGGTCGAAAAAAATTTACTAATATTCAATGCAGAAAATAATCACTTATATACAACGCTCGTATAAAAAAACCATCAAAATCTTTTATTTAAGCGTTAAATATCAATCCAACATTCACACCACTGCAAACTGAAACATTATTTACTTTTTTAAATGCTTATATAAAGCAAAAAGTGCTTGTAAAACATTTTACTTAAAGACTAAAATATATCAACAATTAATATTAGCATATTAACACATCAACATTAATAAATTGTATAACTTTATAAGTTTTAAAAATAAAATGTGTACTAGTTTTGCAGATAATAATAATAATAATTTTGTAAATTTAAGAATGTGAAATTGAAAGAACCGTCTGTCTCCAAAAAAATCGAAAAATATACCATGTTGAATTTCCTTTTGAATTGGTACATGTTATAACACATTTTGCATATTTATGTAAAATGTTGATATTTATCAACTACAAGAAACTGTAGGTATGATTTAGATTTTTTCCCCTTTAAAACCTATTTTTATATGCACTTTCAAATACCTTTATACGAATTGGAAGGTAATCGATTTAAGAGATCATGCGTAAATGAAACCGTCAGTTAGCGATTATTTTTACCTATTTTTCATATGTGTCCTTAAAATCAAGTGACATCTCTTATTTGTGGTAATGCACTGAGAAACATATGAGGGTTAAATTTTATTAAAATTTAACTTCTTGTTTTTTGTTATAGGATGACGAAAAAGAAATATTTTATATTTCCTAACAAGCTCTTTAAAGAGCATTAACGTAGTCAAATATGAGATCGGTTCAAAAAAATAACCGAACTTAATTTTTTAATTTTTATTTTTACAGATTATTGATTTTTGTCCCCTTCAAAGTATTCTACTCCGCTATTCACACACTTTTTCCCAGCGGTGTTTCCAGTTTACGAAGCAAATGGCTTCATTTGAAATGACCTTTAAGGTTGAATTTTCTTTGATATCATTAATAGTCACAAAGCGGCTTCCTTTCATCACTGATTTTAATTTCAGGAATAAGAAAAAATCGCAGGAGCCAGGTCTGGCGAGTAGGGAGGTTGAGAGAGGACTGTTATCTGAATTTTGCCACGAATTGACAAAGCTGATAGTGTGGGCGCATCGTTGTGGTGAAGAAACCATGAGTTGTGTCGCCATAACTCCGGTCTCTTTTTTGCGGATTTTTTCATGTAACCCTCATAAAATGCTTTGATAGTACGCACGGTTCACTGTTACACCTTGAGGCAAGAATTCAAAATGTACTATTCCATTAGAAACAAAAAAAAAAATACAGAGAGCATCACTTTGACATCGGATCGAGACTGACGTGCTTTTTTTTGGGGCGTGGAGATCCTTTGCCAATCCATTGTGGTGATTGAACTTTTGTGCCGATGTTGTAGCCGTAAACTCAGCTTTCGTCTCCTGTTATTATCCTTTGCATGAATGTTTCATCGTTATTGACTTATTCAAGAAGTCGCTGACAAACATCCACTCGCTCGATATTCTTTCTACTGTTCAGTCACCAAATAAGAAACTAACTTTGCTGCAACTCGATGCATATTCAATTTTTCAGTTAAAATGTCATGGCATAATCCAATCGAGATGCTAACCTCTTCTGCCAGTTCTTTGACAGTCAATCGGCGATTTTCACGCACCAGATGGTTGATTTTCTGAACGTGGGTGTCATCAGTTGAAGTCGAAGGCCTTCCTTTTTTTTCTGTTTAACTTCCGAAACTACCGTAACGTATTACTTCAGAGGACGAATGAGAATGTTATGTATGAATGTAAATGAAGTGTAAGTCTTGTAGTTTCAGGTCGACTATTCCCTGTGATGTGTGGTTAATTGAAACCCAACCACCAAATAATTAAGCATGGACTTCTGCTGTGTTGTTTATAAGGAACTTGTGAAGTCTTATCGTTTAATTATGTCTAGTTGTAAGTTTTATCCCTTTTGCCACTTTCTGTTGCTATGCTGTAGGATTTTAGGTTCATATGACTGGTTAGATTTCAGAAATTATGACGCCTTGAAATGCTAGGAGTATTCTGGGAAACACATGTCTATAAATGAGTGTATTATATGGAAAAAAGGGAGCGAGGGGTTGAATCGTGGACACGTATAGGGACAAGGGAGATAGCCTCAATGCTGAGGACATTTTTAGTCCATCCACATGCAAGAGTGGTTGGATTGGGGGGCTCCGATGAAGCACCAAGGCATGTGAGATGGGCGCGCGTTTCGGGGGGGGGAGGGGTTGGTATGCGTGGGGTGCATACCCGGACTCTGATTAGGGTATAGGAACGAGAAGGGGAGGGGCGTCGTGGCAATTAGAAATGGTGGTCATGATGTCTCAATGAACCAGGAGGGACCCCGATGGATAGGACAGCGATTAGCTGCATGCACAGGGTGGGTTAATTTGCAGCCACCTCACTCAAGACCGATCGAGACAGCGTCTTCTAGACGATTACCGGTTGCCCCTGAGTGGTTAAAAAGGTCCGAAAAAAAACCACCAAAGAACACCGGTATCCACGATCTAGTATTCAAATCCGTATAAAAGTAACTGCCTTTACTAGGATTTGAACCTTAGAACTCTCCTCGTCTTGGTCGAAGGTCATCTTTGGCTGACTGACGACCATTTTTAAATCGTGAAATCCATTCGTTATATTGCGTACGACTCAGAGCATCATCTCCATAAGCTTGTTTTAAAAGTTGAAACGTTTCTGTGAAAGTTTTCCCCAGTTTCACGCAAAATTTTACAATTTATAGTTACTCTCGACAAACAGTGTCGCTAATAACACTTAAACACGTTGCACTCAAATAACAATAACACGAAAAGTAAACAAGATATCAACAATTCAAGAGAATGTAGAGGAGGTTATGCGGAACACGATACTGACAACCGCACGACAGTAAATATCTCCGTTAGCGTGCAATTAAAAATGATCGGTTATTTTTTGAATAGACCTAGTATGTAAGTAATCCAATATTCGCGCCACTGTTAATTGATATATTTTTACTTTTACAAATACCCGTATAAATAATACCTTGCAACGACTTAATATTTTACTGAAAAGCGAAACATACTACTTTTTATCAAATTTAAAAAAAAATAATTGAAATTAGCGTTAATCGATAAAAAAAATGAATATATTCACAAGGAACTTCGTACATAAAAAAAATTATTTGTTTTATACTATTTTTTCCCCTTTTAATAAAAAAAGAAAAAAGGAAACTAAAACAAAAACTTGCTTTCCGGTCGCAAATAGCCTGTGCGTTTATTAGTTATCCATCTCTTTAATCTACTCATTAGGTACAAAGCAGATAAATAGATACAAATTATTAATTCATAAGTTCAAATAGGTAGTCCTCCCTTCGCCTTTCATATAAAATGAGTTTTTTAATGTTTCATCCATTTTATATATTGGAAAATATTTAGAAAATTTTATCCATTGCTCAACTGACGATCTCCCCCGTCGTTACATCACGCCGGCTTGTTTATTTAAGGGTCATCAGTAATTCTAGTACCTACACTAATGTATTAAAAAAATCAACGCGCGCTACATATACATGCTTTTTTCATTTTTTATTAACCCCTAAAATGCGCTGAATAATTTATATTCGCTCTGTCTAACTTCAACGGAAACAATAAAGTTAACATATATAGATCTGCTGATTTTCATTTGCATATTTTACTTCTACCCCAGCGTTTCTTCCAGCAAAACGTGTGTTCTACATTTTCATCATCCAGAATATGAAATTTTTCACACATTATACATTTTTCTTATAAAAAAAAATCATAAAGCGTGCGGACTTTAAAATCTTTAATCATTTTGATGTATAGATTATAATATGACTTGGAAGGAATTCAAGAACAATAGATTTCGTTTTTTTCACTTTCCGAACAAAGATATAGTCTTATTTTTAATTTTCATTTATATGTTGAGTTTTACATTACAGAATGTATTTATAGCCTTTCTATTCTTTTTAGAACTAATTTTATTTAATTAAAATCTGCAAAATTTCTTTTTAATACTGCAACAAACAATGTGTAACTAATACTATTTCCTTTTCGTTACTAATCTAAATACAAACGTAACGTAATTAGTATATCTAAATACATTACAAAGGAACTGATTACAGAATTACTGTTTATTGTAAATAAAATTCAGTTATTTTATCAGTAAAATTATTTTATTATTTGAGTAACAGTGAAAATCAATTTATCATCAACGTGGACGCTCGACGAGTATTAATTTCAATTTAATAAATAGTAGATATTGAAATTGAGATTTAAATTGTTAAATTATCTTTAAATAAAATAATTTTGTATCAATGTTTACTTAAAATAGGTATCTGTTTTCTCTTTAATCCAGTACAAACGATTAAACTGTTAAAGCAACATAATCGGGTAATAAACAGACAAAGCCATGGGATCAAAAGCCTTTTCGCATTAGTTAGTGTTAAAATCTAAGGATAAAAAGAAACTAAACCCAATTTTAGCAAACCGTTTTCGACTAATATATTTTTTAATAATCAGAGAATTATTATATTTAGACTAATATATTTTATTTTAATATATTTAAATTAATAATATTTTTGATCAGTCACTAAAACGTATACATCCAACCAAGAAAAACTCCTTATTTCTGCCATCAAAGCATTGAATTTTTTGACCAATAGGAAAACAAAAAATTTGAGCCAATCATAATGCTTAATTTTTAATCAATAACACGAATGATTAATACGGATTATCCCAAATTTAGAGCGATAATAATTTCAGTTAGCTGCAAATCGCAGCTCATAAAGGTGTTCATACACATAAGAAAGAAAACTTGTAAATACGAAGTATTTTTATTTTCTCTTAAATATTTTCTTTTCTAGAATAAGAGGATGATACTCAGTCATATTTTCGTACTGCATTTATCTAAATCACGCAAAGAATTAAATGCATAGATTTAGAATTTTCTTTAAGTTTAAAAGGGCGTATACGTTTTACATATATTAAATCTAAGTGTTAGCATGGTTTTGACTACGATTTAAAAGTTGGAAAATAAAATAATTTTTTTTTAAAACATAAATACGTTTACATTTTTTTCTAACTTATAGACGTACGTTTAAGTTAGCATATACAATGGCAGAGTATGTTTTACAAGAATGTAACCAACGACAAGAAACTTTGCTTCTTTTCATTTCGTTTTCCTTACACCTTATTTCCGCATGGTGGTGTTTCACTTATTTCGTTTATAGGAACCGTAAGGTAATTAGGCCTAGTGTAAATGAAAATTTCATTTGGAGTTTGTTCTCACCTGTCTGTCCTAGAATTATGTTGCTAAAATCAAGCTTCTACTTTGTTGAAATGTATTAAGAAACGCACGTTTAAAATTTGTTTCGTTTACCTGGATCTGAACGTTACATACACCTTTTTTCCTATAAGTTACCGTTTCAAAAAGTTTCATTTTTGGTTATATAAAAATTATAAAACTCTCTTTGTAATATTAACTAAATCTCAGAAAAATTAGCTGTTTTTTTTTCTGATGTACTTAAATAGGAACAGTACTTCTTGAGTTTAAGGTACAAAATTTCAAAGCTGAATTTCCGTAAACGCGGTTCTTTGATCTGGAAACAATTTTACTTTCTTTACGTGTAATAAATACATTATGTGTATAACACTATGTAATTTTCCAATTTTAAAGTACTTACAAAAACATTTTCACAAATTAATTAAAATAATACTGTACTTCAAAATTATTTCGTAAAAATTCTTATTTCATGATTGAATGTTTCCAAAAAATATTCGTACGATTTTTTTATTAAGCTATTTTTATGGAAAGTAATATATTTTTCAATTATTTTAAGCATTTTGAAATAGATTTAATGAAATAAATGGCGATTAATAGTTTTTCCAGTTCGAACGTAAATGTTATCAGATAACAATATGAAAGAAGTCTTTGATCTGAGAAGCGTTCTATTTATGCTATATTTTTTTTTATCTCAAAAAGAAAAATAATTTTATGTTGATCTAAAAGAATCATAACACCAGTAGATAACAACTGTGTAACTATGAGTCATATATTGACAGCTTGATAGTCAAATTACAGAAAAATACATCAGCCCAAATATACTACCTTCTTAACATTAAACGAATATACATAGTTTCTCTCTAAACTACTTATGCAAAAAATAATTTATAAAAACAATTAGATAGAAAAAATGAATTAGAAAATAAATTAAAATATAAAAATGTCAGGATAATTAACTTGAAAAAAAAGAAACCACTAACAATATCAATACATCTGAATCCATGTTTGTACCTACATAAACTATCATTAAACAGATCAATATACCTGTTAATTATGCTCAAAATATTTAAAAGTTTAGGAGCGAGAATTTAATCGGGAATTGGCATACTACGAATTACAGATCTACGAATAAAAAACAAAATACATCTGCCTCTAGTTAACTTAGACACATAAAAAACTAATCTTCTCAAAGTAGTCAGACAATTGATTAAATTATTAACAACCTTATATGGCATAAATAATTGCAATAACTCATATTTAAATTTAAGAGGCCATAGTGGTGCACATAACTGAGATAGAAAAACTATAGGGACGAAATTCGTTACAACCTTTAAAAACAAATATTACAGGAGTTGAGATTTCATGTTCTGTGACGGCGGTAATGGAAAATTTCCCTCTATTGAACCACTACATCGCCACCCATTTAAGAAAAATAAAGTGTTTCCAAAAAAATAAAATTTTATAAAAAGATGTTAAATATTTTCGCTAATCCTAATCTCAATGGAAAATTGATGCAACATTTCATTAAAATCGGAAAACACATTTGGTCATAGAGAGCAAAAAAAAAACATACAGACGAAGTCCTAAAAGGACAAGCTGAAACAGAACCTAGCTTCGGTCAAGTAATAAAGCATTTTTTTCATTTTTAAAAAATGATAATTTCTATCTTTTTGAAAATGTTACGAGATAATTATTAAAATTTTGTTTCGATTTTTAATTTTTATATATTTTATATTCTTCTGTATTGATACTTATATCCTGAGTTACGGAAATTTAATTTGATGATTCATTTTTTTACATTGTCTGATTTAGAAAATGTTATCGAATCTTTTTTATTATTATTTAAATTTTATAATTATACAAAAATATAAACTTATTCAGTTTGAAATTTATAACTCCATCGGGTGAAATAATTGTACAATTTAAGTAATATTAATTTATTAGATTATGTAGTTTATTAGTGGTATTAATTGTATTTTTATGGCCTTTCTTTTGATCGACGACGCGCGTAACTCAATTTATAAAAACCGTACGATTTTCGGTATAAAATTTTATTGTTGTAAAACTAAACTTGGACACCGGCCAAGCATTATTATTAACTAATACAGTGTTACGGTATTTGCTGGTAAAACCGTGAAATTTTACTACTTGATCTGTCGATTCAAAATAAATAATAAATTGATCAATTCTTGTCATCAGTTCCCATATGTAACTATGTAAGGGTTATGGAAACTCATACATAGTTATATGTCCAGCTTTGATCTTTTTACCATACCTTGAGGGAAATTATTTCGCTAATACAGTTCTTTTAGGTATACCTTTTTTCAAATTCTATGACCTATTTAGTAAATTCTATACACGTTTCCTTAGTTTTATGTTGTATTGTCAGATAAGACAAACCTACGTATAAAAAATCTATAAAATTTGTAATTTTATTTTTTGTGTAGGATGAAATTTAGAGACAGTTTTGAAAAACATTTTTTATTATAGTTTTATAATCTTAAAATTGATATTCTTAAAAAAAACTTCAACTAGTTTAAATTATTAATTTATAGGAACAATTTGAAAGTTATATTGTCAATTTTAGAAAGTAATTATACTATATGAAAATATTGGATACAGAAAATCTTTTGCAATCTCCAGTTAATGCAGCTCTTTTTTAAAGTAAAATATTTTGACGCTACCACTCGCGCCACGGAGGCGGGCTGGTTACATTGACTTAGAAAGAGATCATAATAACTGGGAGATGGCTAAAAAAATAATGTATACAGTGGGATCGAAGCGCGGAACCGTGCAGAGCCAGGGAGATAGCCCTTTTGCTGAGGACGTCTTGGCCCGGTCATACTCAAGAGTGACTGGGTCGGGATGCTGTAATGAAGCATTAAGGACCCTCGAGGTTAAAGGGATTGTCACACAATGGTCGGGGGGTATGCATGGAGGCATACTCGGACCCCGACTAGGAGTAGTGACGAGGAGGGTAGCCCTCCTATGGAGAAGCATCACGGCATCCGAAGCGGAGGTCGTGTTGCTTCAATGGATCTTCCCGTTGGAAAGGTCCAATGGGTGGACAATACCGAAGGGTTGTGGCTAGACATCATCGCGTCATATAAGATCAGCCGAGGCAGCGTCTTCTAGGCAGTTACCGGTTGGCCTTGTATGGTTAAAAAAATTTAAAAAAAACTTTATAAAGATTCTTAGTAACTTGTCTGGTCCAAGGTCATCTTGCAGGAGAATATGTGCTCATGTTATAAACTCAGTACTCTTGTGTGGAATCACCGTCTGGGAAACTGCGCTGGAGAAGTACTGGAACAGGTACACCCTGAATGGTTTCCGAAGGAGAATAGCCCTCAGGATCGCGTCTGCCTACTCCTGAGCCTCAACAGCACCTGCCCTGGTAATTGCTGGAATTTCCGCTCTTGTTGACATTAGGCGGTGATGCGGTATAGTATTATTAGGGGAGGATACAAAGTAACTGCTCAACGAGGCATGATACAAGAGTGGCAAGGGAGGCGGGATCAATCATCAACGGAGCGTTTAACCCACCGCTTAATCCAACAGATTGCACCATGGATTGACCGAAAATTTGACCAACTCAAATACGCAGTTGTTTATTTAGCTTACCCAGTTGTTAATGGGGCGCGGGGTCTTCCGGTCATATTTATTCGGGAGGAGGATGACTCACGTGAACATGTTGTGTTCAGGTGTCGACGGTGGATGGTTGAAAGAGGCATCTGCGAACAAACAACTGGACCCTTCGATGTAGACACAAGATATTACACCACAAACGCAGGGACGACGAGGTTGCGAGGTGGGTGATGTACAGCCTAGTGTGAAGTCATCGTTTGTCCGGGATTGCCGGGATGAGCAATGATGGTGAGACATTAGGACTCTGTCGCCATCGAGTTTTTAAGACCTAGACCCACCTGGGGCCTCCTCGTGGGACCCGCTTAGAGGCAGGCATCTGTTACGACTAAGACCCGTGTTGGTTTTGGTTAAGTTGAGTTGGCAATGACACCTTCCGGAGCTGAGTTATGCTTGTGTGTCTGGCTCCGGGAGGGGTGTATATAAAACTTCTCCACACAGTTATTATGTGATAGTATGTGTTTTTATATTTTCATTGTATCTCTTAAACGATTTTCAATATATGGAACTAATAACATTTAAACACTTTCGCGACAAATAATAATAAATTGTGAGATTACAGCGAAGTCGAAAGTATTTATTGAGTTATTAGGGTACACTTAAAACGAATATTGTCTTATTTATATAGATTACATTTGACGTATTATTATGAAACAAGTTATTTTACTTAGATTTAATTTAATACTGGTTAATTATTTAATTAGTCAAGTAAAAATAATATTTCTTTGTGGTTTATAAATGTATTTTATATAAAATAAGGTTTTATAAAAAATAAGGTTATTACAATCCATTCAAGTAGCGTATACTGGTATTTAAGTTTTAAGATTTAATCACGGAGAAAAAGCGACTGCACTATTTTTTATAATACTCTCTCTTTGTAGCTTAACTTAACAGAACCAGTGCTGTACCTGGTCTGTATAGAAGCTTAGCTTTGTCAAGTTGTACATCAAAAGTTATTTCTTCAATATACAATTATCTCAAGCAGTTCTTATGCAAATCTTTGTTCTATATTGAGTAATAAGAAAGAAGTGTACATAAAAGTACAGAAATTCTCAAAAAAACGTTTACTTACTTACGTTTACTTTATGTTATTACCAACTTATATTCTAAACAAAATTATTGTGTATTATAAATCATGGAAAAATATGTTAAGTTTAAAACATTGATTAAATTATTACTAATAATACAGTAATTAAATAATAATGCGCATTTTTCGAGATAGCCTATTCAGTTTACTTATATTTTTATATATACTTTTTCAACAGTATATACTGATGATGGTTGTATAATAACCGAAATATTCATGTAGGTGTTAAATTTTACATTTTTAGCGTAACTTATTTTCCATTTTATTCAATAAAGTTTTGCTTAGAATTTTTTTATATTAAATATGCCGCTTAAAGAAAAAATAAAACTTTGCTTAAAAACGATTACTACATTACTGCTAGAAAAAAATATATAGATTATTTAAAATTAAAAAACACATTTATTTGGATAGTTGTATGAAAATAAAAATAATAGTGATAAAATTACAAAATTTAAGATGACTTAAATTAGATTTAAAGTATATTTTATTATATATTTTTTATACTATAGTAAAAGTGAATAAAAATTTTAATTTAATAAGAAAAAAAGACCTTGATTTTTTTATGAATTTAATGCCTTTAATTTTATTAATGTATGAAGAGCACTGTCGTTATCAAAACAATGATGGCAGTAACGTCTGTCTATTAGAGCAGCTTTTGCAATTTATATTAGTCTGGAACGATGTAATTTTAAACCGATTTATTCTGAACGAGTAGAATTTCTTTAGACGTCTTACATCAATTGAGTTTTATTTAACATTGCATTTCCAGCCTTTTAAAATATTTAACAGTAATATGATAATGTTTAGTAATATTTAATGTTCTTTCCAGATTTATTTGAATAATTTTTCCTTCATTTAAAGTAATAGAATAATAAAGCTTTTTCATAGTTCATTTAATTAATTTTTTTTTTAGGAAAATATTATATTATACTGGATTGGATAATTTTTCTTTTGTAAATTTGTTATTAGTTATATTTTCTGTTTGGGATATAGAAATACAGAACATAAATAATTTGATATATTTTAAGCTCGTTTCTAGTTAATGAAATTATGAGGGAATGGCTGCACTGATGTTAATTATAACCGACTAAATTTAAATGTTATAAAATGTACATATATATTAAAGCATTAATATTCTGGTACGTCATAGATACTTCTTAATTTTTACAAAGCTATTCTTTTAGATGAATTTTCTACGGTTATTACAAAATAGCTAAAATTAGGAGAAAAATTTAAATTATTTCCTGCGGGTAACTAATTTTTTCCAAATCGGTAAAAATTCTATTCTTTATTTTATAATATTATTTTTATTGTATTAATATTAATTTACAACAATTACTCTTTAGGGAAGATGAAATGATTCATTATTGTCCAATGAAACGGCCTCCTATCATCTTAACTGAACCTCTTAGTATCTCTTCTCTTTGTGTTGTTGTTGCAATCAAATTCGTTTACATATTTTTAATATATTTTAGTAGGAAGAATGACGTATGTATAAGGATTTTTGTAGAACTAAAGATTTTAAAATGGTGGCTGGTATTTTTCTTAGACGGGATTGAAGGAGATGGTGGGGCAACGGAGGGGAAATTTACGTCGCCAAGTCTTCACTGTTGATAACACCTAGTCTCCTCCTCCATTTCTGACGAAATTAACTCTTCTCGTGTTTCACCATTGTTAGTTTCTCTCAGCGGCTAAGCGTTAGATACTTCACTCTTTCACGTTTTACTAAATTTTGTAATGTAATGTTGTAATGTTTTTAGACCGTTATTTTACAACTGTATGTCGTTGTCCCTTTCTTAGTATACCACTGTATACGATTGATTAATTGATTTATCGTACGTTGGTTTTTATAATTTTATTTTTTTCGTTTTCCCATAAGGCACTTGTTTAAAAAAAGAGATATTGATCATTCAGTGATATCCAGTGTTTCTGAAAACAGTGGTTTTGATGTTAATATAGTAAAATGAGTACTAGCTGAACATCCGCAATCAATGATTAATTGTGTGGTTCATAATTACGAGTATTTGAACGATAGTTCAATTTTTTTTTTTAATTTTTACCTTGTTTATTTTCGTTGTAGGCTTCGGATTATTAAATAATAAAAATGTGAATTAAAAAGATTTATAATTGTACAATTTATTAGTCTAAAGATTCGACGATGAGATTTAACCGATGACTAAAAGAAAAAATAATACGGTGTAAGAGATTCTCAATTAAACGGAATTATTGTTAGCAGAAAAATTGGGGTTTTATACAAATAACAGTGAAATAAAACTGAACTGTGATAAAACGAAAGATAATGAAGAATTAAGTAATAAGATAGGAAAAGATAATTAACCAGAAATTTAGAGGAAACTGGGATAACCAAGCAGAAGTTAAATACGGTAAAGACGTATGCAAATATCAAAGACAGCTGTGAGAACTAAAAAATATTCTTACAAGTATTTATGTGTACCACTTTATGAAACAAAAAAACTCACTATAGGAAAACTAGAAAGTAATAGAAATGAGGATTTTTCAATGTAATATTTTAGGAGGATGTTAACAGAATGAGAAGATGTGTAAAATCAGCTTGGTTTATGAAGTATGAAATTACAAGATCATAAGGCAAATAATGGGAGAAAGAAATTTTTAGCAGAATCGTGAAAAACAATGTTTGCTGACCATTTATTAAATTATCAAGATTTAGAGATGTGTTGAACTGTAGAGGAAGATTAATAGTAAAAATTGTAAACGGTTGCATACGTATATATTAGTTTCATAACTATACTGGATGAAGGCGACATGGTACGAGTAAAGTCACTCTCAAAAGTAGCTTAGCGATTCCCACCAATAACCTACATTTTACGCTAAAATTACTGACATCATTTTAGCGGGGTTGACATCAGCATGTCAACTCTACTAAAATTATGATAATATTCTTCCATAAAAGTGAAATCTTCAATATAGGAGCTAGTTAGTTATGTTGAAGAACTTCTTAAAGAATATTATTACACCAACTGGATAAAGCCAGAAAATTGGTGTCACGGTTAACTTTTTGGTTTTTAGATTATCATGCATCAGGAGAAGCCAGGCAGCAGCTTACAGCGGCCTGGCAAGAACAGCGGGACAAGGAGAGATGGACCTGGAGGCTCATCGCAGGGATTGAGTTATGGAAAAGGAGAAGGCATAGGGTGCTGAATTACTACCTTACACAGCTCCTCATTGGCCACAGGAATTTTGGAGCATGCCTGCATAGATTCCGTCTACGTACAGAACCTGGGTGTGTCTACTGCGGGGAAGTAGATATCCCAGAGCATACCTTCTACGACTGTGGAAGGTGGGTGCCGCTACGGAGAGGACTCGGGGTCCTCCAACTAACGCCGGACAATATGCTGGAGTATATGCTCAGGAAAGATAGAGAATGACTTGCAGTAGCAGAACTAGCCATAAAGATTCTGCAAGAGAAGGAACAGGGTAAACAGCTGAACAGATAGTAAGAAGAAACGGAATGCAACCGAGGCTGCCTTGGCTGACAACTCAAATGAGGAGCCGAGGCTCCCCGATAAAACATGCGGACCGTCCAGGAGACCAGCGAAGACATCAAGAAATGAAGAAAAGGGTACCGGACTGGACTGCGAAGGAGGGACAGACAGCCCTCTACAGAGCTGGCGTTCGTTCACGCTTATGGATGGGCGACAGTGATGGTTGGTAGGGCGCAGGCTATATACGCAAACCCACCGGGTTGGTCTAGTGGTGAACGCGTCTTCACAAATCACCGATTTGGAACTCGAGAGTTCCAGCGTTCAAATCCTAGTAAAGCCAGCTATTTTTACACGGACTTGAATACTAGATCGTGGATACCGGTGTTCTTTGGTGGTTGAGTTTCAATTAACCACACATCTCAGGTTGGTCGAACTGAGAACGTACAAGACTACACTTCATTCACAGTCATACATATCATCCTCATTCATCCTCTGAAGTATTATCTAAAGGGTAGTTACCGGAGGCTAAACAGGAAAAAAAAGCTATATACGCAACCCACCGGGTTGGTCTAGTGATGAACGCGTCTTCCCAAATCAGCTGATTCGGAATTCGAGACTTCTAGCGTTCAAGATCTAGTAAAGTCACTTACTTTTAAACTGATTTGAATACTACATTGTATATACCATGTTCTTTGATGGTTGGGTTTCAATTAACCTCACTTCTCAGGTATGGTCGAACTGAGAACGTACAAGACTACACTTCATTCACACTCATACATATCATCCTCATTCATCCTCTGAAATATTATCTGAAAGGTAATTACCGGAGGCTAAATAAGAAAAAAAAGAAAGAGGCTACATACGCCATAACATCTGCCGAGCCTGTTAGCGAGCCCGACACTTTGTCCGTAAATGGGATTACTCCCCTCACTAGAGGGAAAAAACCTTATATTGGGTTCGTTTTCGAGTAAGATGCTTTACGGATGTCACACTCATAAGATAATACTGTGATAGTGTAAAGCAACAAACTGATGTAACCTTTCTGTGAGAAATAAAGCATTGTAAGCGCTGTCTTCACTTTCTACAGAAAATCAAGTAGAATGTAGTAGTTACGTTGACGTACACAGGTTAGAACAGAGTGGAATGAAGTAGAGAATAACACAAATGACATGAATCATAACAAAAAGAAATCAATAACGTACCTGTTATCGTATTAAGAAATCTACCAAATTTATGTTCTAATTTTTGCGTAAACCATCGGTATTATTAAGCAAAAAGTAGCTTATTAATTTAATGGTACAAACTTTTAATTATCATAAATTAAAAAGTATTAACATATTTACCAGTGAAAAATGCAATACATCAATATTAAATAAATTTTAAATATTTAATATTATTAAATATAATATTATTTAAATTTTAAATAAAGTTTTAACATAATAAAAAGAGAAATACGACTGGAATCATCCTACAACATAAATGAATATATAAAGTAGAAATTAAACAAAGTTGAACTGTCGTTCAAATAATTATGATCCACATAATTAATCATTGATTGCGGAGATTTACCTAGTGATAATTTTACTACATTAATATCCTAGCCATTGGTAAAAGAAACACTGGATATCACTGAATGATGAATTTTCAAGAAGGTATATTCATAAAATATTTTTTTTTCCTTTTTTTGTATTCAATTGCCGGATGGGAAAACATTAAATAGTAAAATTATAAAAAACCAACATAAGATAGATAATCGTATATAAAAAGAAAGGCACAATGATGGAAAGTTGTGAAATAATTACGATTCGAAATGTTATATTAAAATATTTAATAAAATGTTAAAGAGTAAAGTATCTAACGCTTAGCCGCTGAGAGAGTGGTGAGTGAGGATAATAAGAGTTCATACTCAAAAATAATGTATACTCAAAAAATAGTTCGAGTCATAAAATATAACTGATCATAATCTGTTTAAAAATCTTGGAATCCTGGAAATCTAAGGGATAATTTTTCAAAAAAAGTATAAAAATGTCAACTATACTCTAAAACTTTTGCAGTATTATTATTTTTTACACGATATTTTAGAGAATATGATTCAAAAATATTATCGGTGATTAATTTTTTTTTTTAATTTGGCCGCTTTGATCCCTGTTACAAATTTTTTATTTTTTTTAAGTAGTCCCCCATCATTTTACTCCCCCATTTCTTTATTTTTTACTATTTTTAGATCATATTTCATGGTTTTTTCATTTTGGTTTGAAAATCTTCTTAAAATTTACCTTTTACCGGATTTTCACTTTAAAGATCTCTTTTACTTTCAAGTTTTTTTTTTATTTCTGAAAATCATATTAAATCACTTTTCCTGTTAATTAAAAAATTCAAATATTCGCTTTGTATTTTTTATTTTTTTTTTTGTTTTTAATTAATCTTTTCTTTCTTATTGAATCGGGAAGATTTTGATATTTTTGGGAATTTTTTTTCTTCTGCATTTTCATTTGTGGAACCTAAATTTTTATAATTTTCCTTGTTTATCTTGAAACATTACAATGCAGATAGACTTTCGAGTTTAATTACTGTATAATAATTCTTTATTTTCGTATATTCAAAAACATTTTTTATTGTAGATTCTTTTTGTTACTCCGTATATTTTTCCATTACACCAATTCTTTAATCGTTCACCACTTTGTTAGATCGATTCTCTTAAATATTTAAATTCTTGTTTCATTGAATTTTCACAAAGTTTGGTTTTATCGAATTTACATTTTTTTTTATTTGTCAGGAATTTATTATTTTTTTTAATGGAGATTTTTTAACTCATTTTTTTGGGGGGAGGGTTTATAGATAATTAAATTTTATTTACTTATTATAATAAAATTATTATACTATAGTTGCTATATTGGATGGTAATAAATTTCTTAGCGTGTGAAAAGTTCTATGCTTGATCGAAACTCGAACCCGGAACCTCTGGATGAAACGCTGAAAATCCACCACTCCGCGATGGAGATCGGTGGAGTGGAGAGTAATAATTATTAAAAAAAACTGTTTAAAAAAGTAATTGGGTGTGCGTGTGCGCGCGTGTGTGTAAAGAGTATAACTCCGTTAAATTAGTAAGAAAAGTTATTCTCATTTAGATTTTACGTTTAGGCTGAATATAAGTCCAGCGGCAACTTTTTTAAACACTTCTTATAAAGTATTTTTTCATAAAAGTTTAACTTTTCTAAGTTTGCTTGTTTTTTTTCATAATTTCGTACAAAAAAAGATCTATTCAAAGATATAAAGCTTTCGAGATTTTTAATTTACCGATCCCTCTCTAGTTAACATCGATTGTAAAATTCATAATAAATAAGTTTTTACGAGTTTAGATTCTATTAATGAGGTAATTATTTTTATTTTAACTGAATTGTAAGTTATCAAAAATCGAATAAAAATCTATAGGTGTTGTTTATATTTCTTTTTTATGTGAAGAGCTCTAAGTAAAATAAAAAAAAAAAGAAGAAAATCGTGTAATTAACTTTTTATTTTAAAACATTTATTTTGTAATACAATAAAACATTATGAAGGTTTTTAAGTGGGAATTACTAAAACTAAAATGACTATTATAAAGCGAAGAAATTTATTGCAAAAAATGTTTTATTTTATTATAAGAAAATAGTAATCTTGTTTTTATATACATAATAATAAATAGGTTTCATATTTTATACTCTTCTGTATTAATAAAACATGTAGCTTTTTAAAAACAATAATAATAATTTTACGAAGATGAATTATAGCGTATTTCGGAAGCTGTTATGTTATCCAAGACATGTAGAAGATAGATAGGTGTACCTACATTGAACAAATTATATTAACAATGTAATTTTAAAACTATTACTCTGACTGGAAGTATATATATCTCCTAAGACAAGGTATATAAAGTGATTTAATTTTCAAATATTTATGACATTTTCTATGTTACCAGTACAATTATTTTAAAACGTGCTTTATGTAACATATTGTTTATAAATGAATGTTCTGCTGTATAATAATAAAAGATTTTACTTTACTACTATTACACTGGGTGTCCAAAAAAGAAAACTCTGGGTTTTAAAGAAAGAATATAGTTTTTATTTTGCAGCCGTCAACACTGTTTAATACGTAATTATGAAGCGACCATTTGACTGTTGCACAAGCCAATTTATTATCAGCCTTTTTTCCAACGGAATTCGAAACGTTTAGTTCTTAATGTTAGTCATAACTAAGTATACCTAAAAGCATTTTCCATGATGTTGTTCACAAAAGATTTAAACTTCGTCGTTATAAACAGAAATAAATAAATAAAACCTAACGTTAACCCGTAGAGTTAATTCGTAACTACTATGTTAGACTTTTTGCAAATCAAAACTATTTCCAGCGTATTTTTTTATATTTTGATGAAGCAACTTTTCATGTGTATGGAGTCTAGAGTCGCAAATATGTAACTTAGAAAATCCTCATGACTTGTTGGAATTCTTCCGCAACTGTCTGAAAGTGAATTTATTGTTTATCCCCATTTTAGACACTTTTAGGCCATTTTCTCCCCATGAGACGATTGCTACGGGCATGATTTATTCGGAAATGTTACAGTTTGTATTTCTACGTGATTGAAGATATAGAGAGCCTAATTTTTCAATAGAATTAAGTCCCTTTACATCATGCAGAAGTTGTGCGGATTATGCTCAACAACTGGTTCTTTCAGAAGGCTGGATAGTAAAGATCCCTTCGCTTCGGTACCACGAAGTTTCGATTTAATGAAGCATGGATTTCTTTCATCGTATACCAAAAAAAAATAAAGTCACTCAACTACCTCCGCCGGAGAAAAACAGAAAATGTGGAAGCGATTCCTGCAGAGATGCTCGTTAGAGTGTGGAATGAGGTAGACCTCGGTTTGACGTCTTCGAGCAGTAAACGATGATCGTATTGATTTATATTAAGAGGTCAAAACAAAAAAAATCTGTAGATTTTATGCTTTCATTCTACAAATATTTTTAATGAAGTAAATTTTATTTAAAACCGCGGAGTTCTTTTTCGATATCCGGTATATAACAGAAAAATGATTGCTTTCAGCCAAAAAATAATCTTCAAGATTTTGCAATTTTTTGGGCTCTAGCGATCTAAGAACAAGAATATTTGTAAAAACTGTTGGTAAAAATTTCCGTAGTTTGCATGTCTTGCTAAACTCATGTCAATCGATTTATATCTCAGCACCAAAAATCTGAAATTTTGCATGATGCCTTTTATACATGGGGACATTAATGATATTAAAATTTTATTCTGAAATATAAAATATAATAGGAGGTGAGGAAATATTTACCGGTAGTGTCATATCTTGTGATATTTAAAGTTTAGTGTAAAGACTCACGTAAGTATAATATGGATTTCTATCACACGTAAAGTATATTATCGTCAAATATTTTGATATTTATATTCGGTTTTAGTATTACAGAATAATAACTTAGGCTACCTAGTGTTATCTCAACTGAGTATTATTTGGTTGATCTAGAGACATTTTGGAAACAAAAGGTCTTCGTTTTTCGATTGTTTTTTTCGTATCGACAAAATGGTACAGCTTGAATTGATTTTTTTTATTATGGAAATTACGGCTTTAATAATTTAGTATCCTCATCGATTCTTATTGCATAACCATCCAATCGTTTCCTCTTTTTCTTTAAACTGAATTTTATTTTTTAGTTTATAACAAAACGGATGCTATCATTTATTACCACGAAATTCAATCGAATTTTTTTAGCTGTAGCTAATTTTTTATTCGTATTATAAAATTATTATTATTATTATTCATTTGATTTTATTAATCTTCATGCAAAGTTCAAGCCTTTCACATCAACAGCGCGTTTAATATAAATCTCGTATTCCCACCAGCATGCATACTAATTATGTAGAATTCTATTGTTGCCTTTTGTCCTTTGTCCTATAGTAGTCCTGTATCCTTGCGGGTTATCATCTGCAGTATTTTTCTAACCGTTTATTGTACCATAAGACCGTAATACGTAAGATTAGTCTATGATATTAGCCTCCTCAGACCCTTTTTTTTACATTTATAGAATCGTTTTGTCCGAATTTTACTTTTTACGATTTAATAAACTTCACTTGTTTTGTTTTAATTTTCACCTAAATCTTAATATTCTATTTATATTAAATACATTAGCAAAGAAATCTATTGCTTCGTTAAATTTGGAGAGAAAGACAAAGAATGGATAGTGTTTTTCATTATTATTAAACCTTAAACCATTATTCTTAATAAACACTTATCAGACTCATACATATTGGTTACTGCTTTTTTCGATTGTATTTTTTAGAATCTGAAAATACCTGAAAATCTGAAAATACAAGTACCTGTTTTTTTTTCTCGAAAAATTCACTCTTTTGAACCCTGTCTTAACCGAAACCCCCAAAAGCAATGTTGTCTTTCAATGTGTTGTTTTAAAGGAATTCTAGTCTTGCCTGAGTTATTTTCATTTCAGCAATAAATTCATTAACGCCTTATAAAGAATAAAAAACTGAATCAAGATTAATAACTAAGACTAGTTAAGACTACTAATTAACTGTACCAGATTATTTTCAAACAAAAATAAGAATGAAAAGACAACGAAATAATATATATTATGATTTTATTAAATGAAAAGTTAAGTTAAAAGTTCGTTTTTATAAGCAGCTCTATGTAGTAAAAAATGACAATATATCGATTAGAACTAAGATAATAAATACTGTAACAGAATTAGTAGAAAAAATATCAGGAAATTACGTCATTAATAGGCGATTACGTCATAATCGATTACATACATCGTCATTATGACGATTACATCATAATCGATGTACTGATTACATCGATTAATAGATTAATAGGCTTGATATACGTTTTATTATAAAATACATCATGTAATACAACATTCGTCTATCTTATTGCAGGAGTTTCAAAATTCGACTACATCTTTTTTTAACAAATTCTCCCCTTCTTAAATTTTCACCCATGTGAAGCGTTCAAAAAATATCTAAAAATATACTCTACAAACTGCATATAGGTAATTTTTTTCCATTTTCTTTTTAAATTTTGGCGTTTTTTGAGCAATTGATTGAGCAATTGAAAAAAAAAAAAAAAAAAAAAAAAAAGGCTCTAAGACAGAATTAGATAAAACTGTTTTTTTTTCATTTCCATAAGTATATGAAAATTAAAAAAAATAATTAAAACTAGCTCTTACTGCTACGATGATGAAGTGATATTTATAAAACAATCTATTTTTTACCGACTAGTACTTTCGATCGCATGGTAGGAGTGGGGGTGAAAATGAATTTTCTTTATCTTTTGAGGTATGAGTGATACGATATAATTTATTTAAAATGGGGTTACCGATATATACGATTATACTAGCATCTTCGATCCGGCTTCGGCCGCGCTATATGGGTACTTGCGTTTCTTGCCGCGGTCATTTTTTTTCTATTTTCTATTTTTTAGTTAAGTAACCGGAGGCAAGTGTAGTAAATCAAGGGAAGTAAAGGTAGATAATACAAATAAAGGCTGTACCTTAAAAACTAATAAATTATTTTTCGTGAAAATAATTTAAACGTATCTAATGTCACACAATAATAACACATTTACATTTTTCAATTCACAGAGCTGTTACTATAGTTCAATTTGAAACTAGTTATAAGTAATTAATTTTTTTTAAATGAATTTTAAAGTTTGTGAAATATGACAATTTTTTAACGAATGTTTTTGTACTCGTTCTCAGTGTGGAAATTTCTAAAAGATGGAACAGCAAAGATCAACATCGCATTCATAGCAATAATATTTCAATTCCTTTCTTACGTGTTTCGTACAAACAATATTTTTTGTACACAACATCTTCTTTTGTGTAGTTTTTCCTGTATCTGGAATATATAATCGCCGATCTCTGTGGTGAAGAGGATTATCTTCTACAGAGGGTATACCTTTTTTGGATAAATGCAGTAAATCACTCCGCACGTACAGTAACAGTGGCAGTGGCTGTATTGGTTCAGCCGTCGCGCCACACACCGTCATATATATATAGGCCTATGTATAAAATTTTGTGGTTCGAAAATCTTCAAAACTATTAGATCAATTATATTAAAATATAGATAAGCCGTAGTAGTGAATCTGAAGTTACGCGTCTACACACCGGGTTGGTCTAGTGGTGAACGCGTCATCGCAAATCAGCTAATTTGGAAGTCGAGAGTTCCAGCGTTCAAGTCCTAGTAAAGGCAATTACTTTTAAACAAATTTTAATAATAGATCGCGGATACCAATGTTCTTTGGTGGTTGGGTTTCAATTAACCACACAACTTAGGAATGGTCGACCTGAGACTGTACAAGACTACACTTCATTTACACTCATACATATCATTCTCATTCATTCTCTGAAGTATTATCTAAACGGTAGTTACCGGAGGCGAAGGAAGTTATGCGTGTGAAAATTTGATGAAGATTGTTTAAGTCGATCTTTAGGTACATTCAATTTAAGGCCGAAAAATTTTGATCGGGCAAAGTTAGAAGTGTGATTCGTTATGATACTGCATGTTTGTGCGTTGCCGTTTCTTTTTATAAATGTTTTAAAAATTTACCAATAGATATTATCACAAGATTTTTATTTTATTAAATAAAAATTTTAAACATAAAGACAAGTATTTGAATAAATCCATTTTAAGCATCGTATTTATTTCATATAGAAGATAAATAGATTTTTTTAGAGTAGTTCGTTAAATTACGGTAATAATAACTTTTTTTTTAACAGAAAATTTACTTTAATATTAAATAAAAATGTTATCTATTTTAGTTTTCTCATTTTTTGTAACTCTTTTTGTATTAGAATGGCTTGATATCTTTTCATTGTTTTTGTTTCAGAAAACAAAATAACGAAAAGTTTGTCTTGTTGCACAGAATTGCGCAAGAGTTTCTTACAGATTACTAACGAGGAAATTACTTAATTAGACTATAATGATTGCATAATATAGAATGTAGAGTAAATTGCTGCTCATAAAATTATACTAATTAATGATTTTCTTGCGAGTTGTATATCTCTTGCATTGGCGCTGAATAATTAATCATACTTTTATTTACAAATATCATTTAATCCATGACGTAACGATGATTGATCTTCACTTTTATATCCATTTTCTTACAACATTTTATAACTTTTTCAAATTTTAAAACTATCCTTGTTTGAATATCGGACTATAATTGCATAATCGTTGGTTAAAAAATACCCAAACTGAATGAGAAAAAAGATTATTTATTTTTAAAGCAATATTGCTTATTTTTAGAAACTTACGTAATGTACTTCACAAGAGTATTCGGTTAAAATTTGGTCAATAAGCATTATTGCTTTACAGTTTTCCTTCAGTTTCTTAAAAACAAATTTTACTAATACGATTATAAGGACGTTTTATAGGTTAAACAAAAATTGATTGAGAAATATAAAATAAATATATATATCATCCACGATTTTTAACACTTTTTATGAGGTGAGTTTATTAGCTTCAAACTAATTGAAAAGTATCGTGTATTGTATTATGCCACTAATAATATAAACTGACATCAAGACTATGTAATGTGATGCACGTCAACAGAATTATAAGATTCCCGCTGTTCCTACTGATGCAGTATGTTATATGTAACGTATATTGGGTCTGAAAGGAGACATATAGTTTTTTGATTATGGTATTAACGGTGCTAAATATCTTTTGCAGAAACATACATTACCTCCCCTACAGAAGACCATATAATATCATCTAACTTGATGCATATATACGAGGTGTGTGAGAAAAGTAATGAGACAGACTTTTCACTTATCAAAGTTTTTATTTTTTTAAACAACAATATTATCCCCTTCAAAGTAGATCCCTTGGGCAGCTATACACCGGCGGAGTCGTTGTTCCCATTCCTGGTAGCAGCGCTGGTAGGCTTCAACAGGTAGAGCTTTTAACTGGTCGGTCACAGTCGTTTGAATGTTTCCAGAGTTCCAAAATGACGTCCTTTTAAAACATCTTTCAATTTCGGGAAAAAGGAAACAGCCACAAGGACTCAAATCAGGTGATTAGGGGGTTCAGGAACCGTAGGAATGCGTTTTGAGGTCAAAAATTCCGTGATAGAAATGGCCGTGTGAAATGGGGCAATATCATGATGAAGCATCCACTTGTCTGCAATGTCTGGTCTCACGCGAATCACTCTTTTCCTGAGCCTTTCAAGGACACCTTTGTAAAACACTTGGTTGACAGTTTGTCTTAGAGAAACAAATTCTTTATGCACGATACCCTACTGTCAAAAAATCAAATCAGCATGGTTTTGATCTTTGATTTGCTCATTCGAAATTTTTTCGGTCGAGGAGATGACGGAGTGTGCCACTCTTCGCTTTGCCGCTTTGTTTCAGGATCGTACTCAAATATCCAGGATTCATCACCTGTGATCACACGATTGAAGAATTCTTGGTCATTGTCAATCCTCTCAAGAAGATCAACGCACACGTTTCTTCGATTATCCTTCTGTTCCGTTGTGAGGTTTTTAGGCACCAATTTCGCATAACCTTTCGCATGTTCAAATCGTCTGTCAAAATTTTATGTACGGTTAAAGTGTTTAAATTTAACTGTCACTCATGATCGTTATTGTTAAACAACGATCTGATCTCACAAGAACCCTCACACGCTCAACGTTTTCGTCAGATTTTGAAGTTGAAGTTCTCCTTGAGCGAGGTTGATTTTTAACGTATTCTTGGCCTTTCAAAAATGATTTGTACTAGCGAAAAACTTTTGCGCTTGATAAACAATGTTCGTCATAGGCCTGTTTCAACCTTTCAAAGTCACACTCGCGGATTCCCCAAGTTTAACACAAAACTTGATTGCACAGCGTTGCTCTAAATTCCGATGCTCCATTTTCGTAACACACAACAAAAACACAACTTCACTAATGGCGCTGTCAAAAATAATGTGTTGGCTGAACGGAGTTGAAACTCGTACTGAGCATGTGGAAGGGATGAACAAACCGGTCTAGCACAGACCAGTAGACACAGCGTTGCCAGATGGCTCGCAGTGTTACCAATCTCATTACTTTTCTCACACGCCTCGTGTACATAGAATATCAGTATTTCCATTGTCCCTTCTTATCCGCCGGACGGCGAAAACGTTATTTTTTGGCAATTTTCACCGTTTTGTGTTTAAAACCTTTTTGTCAACACATGGTACTGCCGCGAAAAGCAGCTGCGTCGATTGCAACAAGACTTATTTCAATCGCATTAATACGAAAAATATTATGCGCGAATAAACATTTTAAAAAATGTACGGGTCGAATACAGAAATTCCTTTTTAGAAGTCAGTTATAAAGAACGGAATACAGTATGACGACCATCCGAAAATCACCATTCTATTTTTTTTATAATTTTTTTTGGAGCGGTACTCGTGGGGGAGTCATAAAATTACACTAATGCAAAAAAGAAGCATAATTTCTGTTCGTTCGTGTGTATGTGAGTCGTTTGTGGGCGCGCCCAAACATGTTTCTTGGCATTTATTTTGGGTAGTAATTCTGGATGGGCTTTAACAAAAATAATGTTATTAATGTTAATTATAAAGATTTTAAACTTGAAGATGTGTTGGAAGATAAAAAGTATCAGGAGTTATATTTTAGGTCATTTGTTTGGAAATTTTATGAATGTCGTTGACGAGTTTTATCTTTATTGCATTATTACGTATGTTAATAGATAGATAGACAGACAAATCATTTATAAACGTAAAATAAATGTAAAAAGTCCACAAAAAATATTTTTATTTAGATTACTTTTTTCAATAAATAATCTTGTTTTATTAATACGAGTAACATTTTATGACAACATAAAATTTTCTCCAATTAGGTGAAATTGCTGCGTAGATTACGTTATGTGTACATTCACTGATTGTATATAATTAAGTTACCATGTACTGCTACTACAGTACTTTGTAGGAAGTTTCCAAATAATATATTTACGTACGGTGTATGATGTTGTATATGTGTTTGTGTGTGTGTGTGTGTGTGTGTGTGTCAAGTGTCACAATTTATTTTTACATTATTTTGAAAATTCATTTTCTTTTTATAATGCTCCCTCTTTATGACACGAACATTAATTCTTTATGTTATGTAATTTTCTTCGTGACATTTTAGTATAATTTTATGCGTTATTAAGTGTAGATATATATATACAAATATATATACTTTATACAGTACAATTTTTTAAACAATTTATTTCATTATATTTACTGTCTATACATTAAAATTAAATTAATTATACAGGTCCTCGTCCTTCTGTCCAATCACTAAGTGACAAAAAATTATTGGTTTTTTTTTTCTTTAATCTATAGATATATTTTAAAATTTAATTTTTTTCCTATTCGATTTCTTTTACAAAATGTTATATATTTTCTTTTATTATCTTTATAAATCGTGATTTCTCTTAGAATGTAGTAAGTTTTAGTTTTCCCTTTCTAAGAAAGCTGTTGTTTTATTTATATTGAAAACACCGATTTTAAAATTATATCCTTTATCAATTTTAATAGTAATTTAACTTCTTGTACGATGTAACAAATTTAAAAGGATGAAATTTTAAAGAACACTAAACATAAAAAAAACCTTTAGGTAAAAGGTTTCTGACAGTACAACTCGAAGAACAAACGCGGTCATTTAATGTTTTTTTTTTACAGCTTGTTTCGAAAGCGGTTTATATTACCTCTTCCATAACTTGATCAACATTGAAAAGTTAAAAAATAAAATTTAATAAGTGCTCCTATTTCAAAACGATGTATATCTTGGTATGGGACCACTGTTTAGGGTGTACGTTTATCTATGAAATACATTAAATGGCTACTGTTTTTTTTTTCAGGGTTATCGTAACTCAAGTATATTGCATCAAACTTTTGTGTATTAACAATTCCCTTTAAAATGATGTCTCACAAACCTACCGCTCCTAGTTAAAGGTTTTGTGTTTCCCCTGCTCACGGGGTGTTTTGAGTGTGGGGGTTTTTATATCGAAAAACAAATCATTTTGAGGAAAGAGCATTAGTTAAATTTCAATTTTTTCCCTTCTTTTTTCCCTGCCTTCCAGGGCCGGATTCCCATTTAAGCATAAACATAGCCCTGGGAGGTGCCATCGCCTCTAACCACAGGGAAGGAGTTGCGCCAGGCCCGGCTGTGCCGTTCCCAGCCGCCCCAATTCAGTAGCCGGGACTCGGCTAACGATTGAAAAAAATTATTATAACGGTTGCCACGATTTGTTTAACACCCGGCATGTGTAAATATAAATACGTATTACTAAAAATGAGTTTGTAAAATATCTTTCGTTAATTTACATGAGTTCTTTAAAAACTCAGAATACAGTTTTCATGTCATTATAGAAATTTTCTCTGATTATTCTTGGAAAGAATAAAAAATAATAAGTAGGATTTTGAATAATATTCTAACAAATAAAACAAATAACCAAAAGTTAAAAACAAAAATTGAACGATTTTTCTTCAATTATGTTGGTTGCTATGGTGACAAAGTAGATATGAAGTGAGCGCATCCAGTGATAAATTAGTAATCTTCGAACGCTCAACGATAAAGATGTAGAAAAACTATTAGTAATAAAAAAAAGTTGGTTTTATTTAATTGATCAAGTAGGATTTTCATATTATTTATTATAAAATTTGAATCTGTAAAATATATAATGTTATTAACATTGTTAAATTTATCATTTAATTTTATGAATCTTAAAACAAATAATCTGTTTTTATATAAATTAATTTTAAGTCAATTAATACTCTGAATCTACAATTTCAAGATCTTTAGAGATCGATTCTTAATTGTAGATTTGGAAAAATCAAGAATTTGATCAAACTTTTTTTCTGCTATCGAAAAAATTATTAACTGTCACTGATTTAGTGACACTTTTAATGGGATAACTTCCATATATTAGAGGGCGACATCACTTGGTGACCTTGGATTTGACCTTTACCTTGCCCATTATTCCAAGGTTCATGATTTTTTTCAAGTGAAATGACCTATTCTTGACCCCTCCAATGAAAAGAAAAAAAATCGTGTTAACCTTGAAATAACGGTCAAGGACATGTTCAACGTCATCATAACATGTTCCTCTCCAATTCTTTAGGTCATTTTTTTTTATTGTGCGTAGATTACGAGAAAATCCCTGGGGAGATTAAAATGAAACTACAACATATATAAATATAATATTATATAAGTGTGTGTGTGTGTGTGTGTGTGTGTGTGTGTTTGTGTGATATAGGTGTGAGTATGCGTGTATTATTAGTTTCGTACCTAATAAAATACTTTCTCCATAGCTGTTAACTTTTTACAGTATGAATTGCTAATACGTACATGTTAAGTACTCTGTTAAGTTATATATATGACAGTATGCTTAGTTTAAATTGAACTTAATTATGTCCTGTTTCATTATTACAATTTAAAAAAAATTCATTACGAAAATTATAAATTCCATTTAAACAAACACATAATAATATATTTGTAAACTTTTGATTCATTTATATATAGATATATATCAAGTCATGTTATAAATTAACCAATTAGTACATTTAGACTTTTATTCGTTATAATGCGCATCCATACATAGTGGTTCAAATATTGCGATCTTTATTTTCAAAAATGTTATGATAATTATCGTTCGGCATCTGAAAAATGATTGAACAACAAACAATTTTTTTTATGCTACAATAATATTAATTTTGGATTGTAATAAAATGTTCAATAAGCATCGGATAAAAATTTTCTTTGAATTGGCAAATTTCTCATCGAATCTTGGAATTTTGGATTCAAATTATTAATTCCTATAACAATTTTCAAATTTGAATTTAATTTCAATATAATTCCATTAAAAAATAATCTATTTTATATAATATTTTTCTAATTTCATGTTTTCGGTTTGCTTTTTTTTGATAAAAAAAATTATACACAAAAAAAATAGGTTGTCTATTCAAATTTAGTTCCTTTTATTTTAACTTCCATATATATTAGAGGGCGACATCACTTGGTGACCTTGTATTTGACCTTGACCTTGTCTATTATTCACGATTTTTTTCAAATGAAATGACCTACTCTTGAGCCCACCAATGAATTAATATTTATAAAAATCAAATATTTCTAAAACTCATCTGAATCACGTCATACTTTGAACAATAACATTTAAGTTTCATATACGTAAAGTTATTTTATATAGTAAACAATCACAGTGAACGAACTAATTTATTGTTTTTGATCATTCATTTGTTCATTATAAATAATTTTTTTTGTCTTCATTATTAATTACTGAACATTTCTAGATTGTGGATACATCTACAATTAAGAATCATATTACACACCAACATAAATTATATTACACAATAACAACATAACAAAAATGGCCAAATGAGCGTTGCACATACAACCGTAAGTTATAATTGTGGTTTATGTATGAGTATAATTCATCGATAATTCAGCATCAGATTCTAATTCAATAAAAATGAAAATTATAAACCAGTTAACAAGAGAGAAATTATTATTTATGCATCCACGTCAAGAATGCAGCAAAATTATATGACATAAAAAAATAACATAAAATATTTCATTTAAAGATCATTTAGTTTCAATATTACATTTCATCCTGAACTAAATTTGACTGACAATATCTGTTCATTAGTGCTAAATACTATAAAGAAAAAACTTAAATAGCATAAAAAACTGCAAAAAAAAATTAACACCGTGACTTCATTTGATTAGAAAGCAAATCATGAACAAATATAAATAATAATAGTATAATAAAAATACGCGGTATAAAATTTTATTGACAATATTGTTTTAAATGTTGACGATTAACATTTTGATGAAAATGTATGTGAAACTGTTTCCCCGTAATAAAAAACTGAACCGAACTATCAAAATCAAATTACTGATAAATTTACTAAAAATTTCATGTAATCATAATTGTAAATTAATAGAAACACGTAGTTATTACAAAAATATATTTAATAATATAAAGTAGTAAACATTTTATTCATTATTATTGGAATTGTTTTTAATTCGTTGTACGCAGTACATAGAAATATTGTAATCTCGAAAAATTTCGGATTCCACATTTCAACTAAAGTATTCATTTTTACCATTCCTGAATCCATTTTGACTATTTTCGGCGTGACGTCTGTACGTACGTATGTTGTGCGTATGTATCTCGCGTAACTCAAAAATGATTAGCCGTAGAATGTTGAAATTTTGGATTTACGACTGTTATAACATGTAATTGTACACCTCCTTTTTTGACTGCAATCGACTGTACTAAAACTGTCCAAAAAAGATCAAAATCAAAACAGATTGGATTTTGGACTTTTTCTTACCTGTAGTAATAAGCTCTCATTGAGAGCTTTTCAACGATATGCCATAAGTGGTACTTATTTTCATTGTTTCCAGAGTTATAGCCGAATAAAATTTTAATTAATGAAATTTTCGGTTCTTACAAGTGGAAGGCACCTCGGTTCGAATCCGACTTCATTTCCTTTTCTTTTTTTTTTTTTAATTTAAATATATTGATTTATTAATAATTATTAACCTCTGATTGTAAAACTTTTTTATAATAAATAATTCAGTAATAACAATTTTAAAAAATCTGAAAAAAAAATGCAGAAGTTATTAGTAAAATTGAATTTTGTGTACTTTAAAATGTTTGTATATTTAATTTAAGGTTATGTGAGGTCATATCAGATTTTTTAAAATTGCTAAAAATTAAACGGTTGATAAAATACATTATTTAATGTCAACTTCTCCAATCCAATAAAACTGATCATCCTTGCTACTTACTATTATCAAACTACATGAAATTTAGAAACATAAAATTTAGTTTTTTGTAAATAAATTACTATTATGTTAATAGAAACTGCCTGCCAGTAATTTTATGCGCCATTATGAGATATTGATGAGTTTTCTTTATTAATAATACAAAAGTAAATTTTACATCGTAATGTGGAAAATATACTCATATTGTTTCATATTAATTTTTATGCTAATAATTACGACTCAATCATTTAAAGGTAAAAGTTAGACAGTGGTAATCTAGATGGTTATTAAAATATAATAACTTAAGGAAAACTAAGTTATATAAATATATATATATATAGATCTGTAGATGGAAGTATATTTTGTTATCAGTAATTACTAATAAATCTGAAAGAATTAATTCACTTTAAATACAGATACAAACAAATAAATACATATAAATTAATAAACAAAAGTTTAACATTTGCAGTATACTTTGCAAAATAATTTTACTGTATTTATAAACGTAAACATTTATGTGTAAATCAAAATTGAAAAGTTACGTAATATAATACATAAAATTTTCATCTGTTTTTTACAAATTTATGTTCTTATGATTTTTAATTAATATTTGTATATATCAACTAATAATGAATGAGTGTTCTGGAAGGACACTCATAAATGGACACTCTTAATGAAGGAGTGTTATATACGCCAGTTAAGTTATTTTGTAACTTTTTATAGTAACACAATTATATACTCTTAAATATTAATCAGAACTGCAAATAAGCACATTATATACAGTTTTTACGACGAAAGTTGTTTAGTGGGACATACAGTTAACCTATAAAGTCAGTTACTATATATTTTGAAAGAGTAAAAACACATATTACCTTTAATAATTAATCGATAATAACTTATTTAACTTATTTTTGGAAAATTGGTAAAAAAACATTTAAAAATTTATATACTGGCTAGTTGTTACTGTATTATAAAACTTGATTAACTTTTACGAACGTCATAAACTCAATTGCAAAGAAGCTAATAATTCTAAAGTAAGTTTGTGATGTTTCTGTTTTTCTTTAGTTAAGCCAAACAGAACAACTCTATATTGTTTGTTATTCATGAAATATCAAGGTAACTCTGTTACTCTAGTCCTATTACAATTGAATTTAGTTGATATTTGAGAAAATGTTTAAAAAACAAGTTAACAAAGGTAAAAAATTCAGAAATTCTTACAATAAACTTTACAATTTCTGGAATATAACTTAGCGAAAAAACTGTAAAAACTTTACCAATTTCTAATGTCATTTATCTTATATAAAAAATGAATAAATAGACAAAATACCTCTCATTCCTTGAAGCTTTGTTACGTGATCTATGTACGATGATTTTTCATCATAGGAAGCACCTACTTATTTTAGTAATATTTAAGTGAGCGGTGGGACACGCAAGGAGTGGTGTAGGGCACCATGCTTATTCCGCTCACGCAGTTAGGTGCTCTAGGAGCTAATTTAAGATACTGGTCGCTAAACCGTTTTGAAGAACAGTAGCCATTTGTGGCACAGACATTCGGTCTTATGCTTTAGTGTGACCGAATGAGGTGGTGGTGGGAGAAATTCCAGACAAATCAATCTAGTAGTAGGATAGGTTTTAAGCTATAGATTGAGGCCCTAGCCACCTTGAGGATGAAGTTGTAAATTAAAGGTAATCATTAAAGAAACAAAAATTAAACCTTTTACTCATTATAATTTTGTCACCATGGCAACAGAAAAATAATGACGTTAAGCGACTAGTTCTTTTTTCTTTTATGAATATCTGTAAAAGATTTAATATTTACATTATTATAGATATTGATAGTATTCTGTCTTTTGTATATATTTTTTTCAATTATTTGTAAAGTCTGGACTTCTTTCTATATACTTTCCTTTCATTGTTCGTTTTTCTTCTTCTTCCTTCCGTGCAGGTTTTTATCAAAATGTCCTCAAAGAAGAGATTGAAAATAGGACGATCATCAGTTGCCACCGCTAAGCGTAGCCAAGTTTCACGAGAATAAGAAACCGAAGAGGAAAGAGATCAGCGTCTGAGATTGAACAAGCAATATAAATACCAAAGTTTCTCACAACCAAGAGGATAACAAACGCTTCCGGGTTCAGACTAGCTAGACGGTCGAGCTAGCGAAGTATACACACACCCTTGCTAGTGTATATGTGTATATATATATATATGTATATATATAATTAAAATAATAATAATAATAAAGTTTAATTAAAAATATGATATAATATAACCATGGCAGTCAAGTTTAAAGGTGAAAGATTAGATTAAATCTAGTCTAAACTACCATTCCAATCGAACCGGAGATTATTTTTTATTTTTATTTCTTTTTGGGGCGAAAAACGCTTACACGAAATATTTATTGCAATAAACAAATAACTATCACATTTTACGTCTTAATTAGAATAATAAAATGTCCAACTGCTACACGGCAATTAGCATGAAGAGCTGATACATACTACAAATTAAATATTTGATTATATACGGACGGCCCTAAGAAATAACACCCGTTCTAAAATTTCCTTATCGTTGCCCAGGATTCGTGGAATGTTTCTGGGCAATTTGTATTTAAGTGGCAAGGTCGCGTAACATATGCAATCCAAAAGGATGTGGTGCACATTCAAGCGGTTGTCATATCATATGCACAATGGAGCGTTTGCCCCTGAAATCAAAAACTCGTGACTAGCTCTTGTATGTCCTAACCACAGTTGGCAGAAGACCGCTTCCTTTCGCAGAACCTTTCTGTATGAGGAGTCTCATGGCTGTACAGTGTCTTTGCGATACGTCAGTTACAGATACAGTTTATCAACTGTAGCAGTCCAGTCACCTTGCTAATTTGCACAGATATTTTTTAGACAATTAATAAAGTCAAATGTTATAATACGAGGGATGAAGGAAGGTTGGCTATATACGTCTTTAGCAGCGGAATCTGCACGTTCATTATCTGGAATTCCCACGAGGCTAGGGACCCAGCAGAAACTCACTTGCGTGTTCGGTGGTTAAACTCAGCGATTTTATCATTGATTTCGGTAACGAAAGGGATGTTTAAAATAACCAAAGGATGTTTAAAGTACAAATCTTTTAAAGTTTGGAGGCGAATATAGCTAGAATAATTTTATTACAGAGGAAAGTAATTAATAAGGAATCATGTTAAAAATGGGATATCGGTTTTTTTTCAAATCCTCTAGGTTTTAAGGTTCCCAGCTAATTCAACTAATAAACTATTTGTTCTCAAAGTGAGCGATAACGCCCCCTTGTGAGCACTGGAGGCCTTCAGGGAGGGGGTAGAAGACCCACAAAAAATTGAGGTCGTTAAGGCGGTCTACGACGATAACGGCTGATAAAAAAAAATACAAAAATTATGTTTTCCTGATAATATAAACTAAAATTAAATACCTACAACAGTTGACAAAAAATTAAAGGGACACCTATATTTTATGATAAAAATTATTGTATTCAAACGACTTTAACTTTGCAATCATAGAGAGACGAATAAAAAAAGTAATTAAAGCTTGAATACTCTGCTTTTTTATAGTATACTTCAGATTTAAAAAATCATCAAATTAAAAAAAAATCAGTGAGAATAAACGTTTTAAAAAAATTAAAGGTTTTTCTTCGTGTTTCATGGAGCGCATGGGGGAAACGAAATTTTTCAGTAAACTGCATTAAAATCATTTAAAAGCTTAAGACTAACTTTAATTTATTTTTTTGTATGTCGCTGTATGATTTTTCTTAACCAAAATATTCCACTTTAAAAAGAAAAGACTACTTTTGTCTTTAATGCCGCATATCTCCCGATTTAAGTAACGTACTGATACGAATAAATATGGAAATTAAAGGGTTTTCATCTAACTGATCTAGCTTTTATAACAAATTATCAGGTCTTAATGTAGCGTTGCAGTTTTTGCCTTTCGTTGATTTTGTGCCGAGGTATTGAAATCTTTATAGATTGAGACTGCAATATTTATCACCCGCTCTCAGCTTAACCTAACATCAAGCTACAGTCTCAGTCATTAAAGATTTCAATAACTCAGCACGAAATGAATAAAATCTAAAAACTGCAACCCTACATTAAAGAGCTCATAATTTGTCATTAAAGTTAGATCAAAACCCTTTAATTTCCATATTAACTTTGATAGCCATAAAGAGAAATCGGCTGCATGTTACCGAACGCGGTGACTTACGGCTGTTTTTAAGTAAATTCGAGCCTGATATTAACAAACTCGTTAAAGAGCATCAGATTCATCCTTCACATTAATCTAAATGTAATTTTTCAACTGAAAGCTTTGTTTTAATTATTGTATTGAATATGCTATCGCTATTGTTGTTATGTAATTATATAGATATAATTTTAATTTTTTTGAAAGCAATTTTAATAAAAATACTCCCAAATATGATTAAATATGCGTTTTAAATGCTCTCATTTAAAATGAAAGTTTCAACTCAGAAATAGGATATGCCACGTTTAAAAGCAATTTATTATTTTTAATAGATGGTAAGTTTAAAAATTTTGGGGACGCTAGAAAATGTTTGATTCTCAATGTGGGCGGTGGGCGAAAAAGTTTGAAAATCAATGATCTAAGCCAACAAACTATACGTATGTAAAATGTATATGCTTACGTATGTACGTATCACTCGCACTGATTTTGGCCTTACATCTCAGGATTGATCAAACTGATTTTCTTCAAATTTGGCTCAAATATTTCTATTTATTAGGCATTGCATATAAATTGTTTTTTTAAATATCAAACAAATTCCGATTTTCTTCAATGGTATTTTAGAGAAGACTTAATTAAAGCAAATTTTTTACCGACAATGCATATATAAGTAACACCAAAAAAAGGTTTTGCAAAAAATTAATCATACCCACTTCTTAAAATTGAAATGTATATTTGGTTGTTTTGCTCAATCTGTCTTAGGTTTAAATATTTTTCAAAGATTTTTATCAAGCTTGCACTTCATATCATGAAATGTCAGTTTTTAAAAATTATAGACCCAAGACCTAAACTGCAGAAATGTTTTTTGAAAATTTTCCTTTTTCTTATTTTAACCTTTATTGAAGAGAGTGGTAGATCTAGAGAAAACTTTACATAAGCAGATTTTTTTAAGTTTAACCTATATTTGAATATTTTTACAAATATTTTTCTTAAAATTTATTCCCCATCAGTAAAAGAAATTATAACTCTTAATTTTTAAATCGGGTCATGCAATGCTGTGCCAGTTTTTTCTTTTCTTTTTTTCAAATTTACCTGCCTGGGCAACCAAGTTATTTTCGTGTAGTTGTTGTTTTTCTCTTCCAATTTTTTTTTCATTCTTTCTGATATAGGGTTCCTCCTTTCTTTCGACATCTTGGATCCCTTTTGTCTGAAAAAAAAATCTTAGGTATTATAAAATCTTTTTTTTTTAAATCTTATGTATTCGTTTTTTCAGTGTAGTTCTTATCTTTTGTCTGTAGATTATCTAAATATAAGAAAAGTAAATATATTAATCTCTCGAAAATAATAACACTTTGTAAAAACATAAGTAGTTCTTATTTTAAAAAAATTCAGACTACATTTGCCAGAAACATAATTCAATATAAATTAAAAACAAGGATAAAATAATAAATATTATTTTATTCTAGTGTTAGAACCACAATTTTTATTAGTGTTTTAGCTATAATTATTGCTTTTTGCAATAATAAAGAGTAATTGTTATAAATTTGAGAAGTAGATTTCTACTTTTATACTATAAATTTTCAGTTAATAGAAAGAAAATTTACATGATATTTATGGGGAAAAAAGCAGTTCCTAAAAAAAAGAAACATATTTTACCCATTTGGATGATAAACGTGGCAGTTATGCGAGGTTATTCTCTCTTTATTTATGTTTTTTAAATCTTTGTTTATTATAGAAATTTAGTGCTTCATAAAGAGCCCATATACTTGTCCATAAAGTCACCAAAATTGTCGTAAACCTTTTATTTGCCCATTTATTGTAAAACCTCCTTTAAGTTTATTCTTGTAAGTATTAATTGTGAAGTACAATTAAATACTGAAAAAAAATTAAATGAATTAGATAGTAGTATATTATATATGTACGTATAAATATATAATAATAAATAATATATTTATCAATTTATATTTATTAAATGAATTATTTATGTTATTTTATTTTTTATATAGATTTATCAATTAATTTACTAGGTAGGAACAAGAGAAAAAAAGATAAAACTCAATCTCAATCACTAATATTAATTAGATATTGTTCTGTTTTACATTAATTTAAAATATAAAAATAAGTGATAAAATAAAATGTCCAATTCTTTGAAGTGAATTAAACATTGTAACTCAGAAAGCCAAATATAACATTTTGTTCACATCATTTTCGGAGCTTCAGTTATTGTTGGTGTTGTCATCAGCCGTGCGATATTTCAATTAATTCTCTTACAAAATAAAAGAAAAAAGAACAGTTAGAAAAATGGTGAGATATATAAAAAAAGATTTATACAAACTAAGTTGGCGAGAAAAAAATGTCCTTAAATAATATTCCCGGCGGTTTTCACATTTTTTTTACCGTTTTACGAGTCCGTGAGAATTAATGTGCGCACAGATTGTTAAAAAAAACGTTAAAAGTAAAAACGTATAAAAATTTTCTATATATAAGTTACTAAAAACTTCAGATATTTTTGTACGAAAGTTCGCTCTCTATATCTTTTTTTGTTCACTTTCACACTCTCCTTACCATTTAGCTACTTAGTGCTTTTAAAATATTTTTTAAAATCTAGAAAATCCAAATGTTTTTTTTCTGTTACTGTTAAGAGATTCCTGGAACGATATCAATCTAAAACTACATGTAAATTAACTGAGTAGTTTATTGCGTTATATATATATATATATATATACGTATCAATTTATGATATGTCAATGTTTTTTTACCTCTATGGTAAATTATTATTTTTAGAAAATAAACATATATATATATATATATATATATATATATATATATGTTTATGATTATTTCGTTTTTTACATGTTAATAATTATAGGTTGAAACGTTAATTAAAATTTCAACAACGATAATAATATGTTGTGAAAATAGAATGTTAAAAAGGCTATCTCACACTTGCTTATTAGCTCGAATGAAACGTCATATGCAGCTGTTACTTTCATATAAATATGTATTTATACATGCTCAGTAAATGAAATATTGACATCGCTTTGCATATCAATTTATGATATGTCAATGTTTTTTTTACAGCTATGGTAAATTATTATTTTTAGAAAATAAATAATTTGTTTGATATTTAATAATGAAATTTCTTGAATTATACTATTCGAAATGATTGTAAGTGATCCGATATAAAACGCCAGTCATATCTGAAAATTTCATTACCATTTTCAAAAAAAAAAAAAACAGGCCTACAATTCCTGGTTAGTTGGAAAAACTAAATAGAGTAAGATAGTTTGGTTGGTTTTCTTCATTGATCTGAATATACTTCTTTACATCAGTATGCTAACCCCAACCAATGTAATCATCTACCTCTACACATTCGCTAAATTTACCATAGTCTGTTGTAATGAAAATTATTATTTATCTAAAAGTCTATTTTTTTTTGTTTCTTTTACCTTAGATGCTTTTCAAGTCATAAAAAAAAGTGGGATTGACATTATAAAGCAAAAAATTATTTTATCTCTTCTTATTGGATACAATAAATTATCCTCCTCCTGAGGAGGATATAATTTTTTTCTCAGTCGAGACTGAGAAAAAAATTTACTATTTTAATATGACCTGGATATTAAACAAGAAACTAGTTAGCTGAGAGATTTATTTTTACCTTCCATAAAAAAATTATTTCATATATCAGTCTGAAAAGTAATATTTCAATAAATTTTATAGATCTGATAAAATTTATGTGGTCTTTTATAATAAAGATTAGAAAAGAACCATTTTCTATACGTCTAAAGCCTCAGTGATGATTAATACTTAATTAATAGTATTTCATCTGACAAATCCAATCTTATTAGTAAATAATATGAAAGATATTTTAAGGAATGATACATAATTAGAAACAAACATATCTGCATCAGTTTCATTCATATCAATGTATTTTTGGGGGAAATGAAAACTGATGTAAAAATCATTAGTAATCTAGTAGATAGATCAAAATTTAGATCGTTAAGTAAGATACTTCTACATGCAGTTTGATCTTAATCGCAAGATTTCCTCTGGTTACATGACGTATTTTACTTTGTTGTAAATAACATTTCAGAGGAAAGAAGCTGTTTTCTTCTGAGTACATAACTAAACTTGATTGAAATTTATAAAAAGAAGGATTAATTAAAACTCAGTTTAATGACGATTTTAATTAAATATATATATATTTTAGAATTCTCAAACAATGCTATATACGAAAAAATAAGTACTAAAATTAAACAGAAAATCAGTACGAAACATCATGAAAACATTAATAAAAAATTTTTAAATACAAGATAATTTTTTTTTGGATGGACGCTGGGACACTATAGAACCAAGTTAATATTTCGTTTTTGATCTGCTGTTCTTCCAGCTCTCCTTCATTTTCAAGTTGTGTTGTTATTTCTCACTTCTTTATCTTTATGCACTCTTTGTTTTTTTCTGGATCCATTCATAATCTGTAGCGTTCTTTTGAATATTTTTCTGTTGTCTATGTGTATATGTTTTATTCCTGCATTTTTGAGATATTTGATCTGTTTTAACCATCTGGCTCATTACATACATTTTTTTCTAATTTTTATAATTTATAATCAGTTTAACAGAAAAATATTAGTAAACATAAGAAAAGAGATTATCTCAAAAATAATATCCTGAATTTTCTTTGACGTCAGTGTTTTTTTTTTTTTTTTTTTTTTTTTTTTGTAATTTTGAATATTATATTGTTACTTTGCATTTTAAATGCATATTCTAGATTATACAAGAAACAATAATAGGATTTAATATTTCAAAGTACTTTTTTTTAGGGTACGAAATACATGCTTTTTACTGTTATTCTTTTTTTTTTAAATTATACTCACAAATTAAATTTATGTAAATTAACTAAAAACTCTCCTAATGTTTATGCATTATTATTGTAGTTAAAAATCAATAAGGACAGGAATATTATTAAAAGGAATATAAAAAATTGGGGACTCGTAATGGCGTAATATATAATAATAATAATATTTTTAATAACGTATATACCACCTTTACTTTAATCTAAAGCACTTCTTTTTCTAAACCCTTTCATCGCTTACATCACTATCACCATTCATTACTTTGATCTACGTTTCACTGAGTTTAATCCAATACAATTTCAGCATTATTTCTCTTATTACAACGGTAGCGCTATCTACATACAATTTCATTCAAATGGAAACGCAATACTTACTGTATTCAGCATAATATATTTGCTTTTTGTTTTATAATTCATTCAGTTTGAAATATCTAACAAAAAAATAAATTGTATGATCTACCAACCTCTTTATGTTAATGTTTAATTACTAAATATTTAAAATTTTGATATTGAAATTAATATATATAAATTTATAATTGGATTTGATGCATTGTATCTTCTTTTTACTGAATAAAATCAAACTAATCATTCGTTTTTGTATCGAATTTTTGAATCGAATTATCAAATATTAAAAAATATTTTACCAAGAACGAGACAGAAAAAATAAATAAATAAAGTAAAGCATTAATTTATTTTTAATTAAGGAATATCTCACGTTATTTGTATTCAAACCTTTTTCATTGGTTTTTTAATCCACTTATATTTATTTATCTTTTAATTTAATAATAAAAAAATATTATGAAGAGAAACGCTAAAGATCTGTTCGTTAATTAAATAATCATCATCAGTAAATAAAAATCTCACGTTATACGTACTTATACAAACGCAAAGTGAAAAATCTGATGTGGACACCACATGACTTCCTTGTAAGCCTATTAAATTACATATACATATTTTTTTTTTTAAATGAAAAGTACATAAAGTTTTATTTCATTAATACCTTCTGCCATTTTTTTTATTGTTATTATTAAATTATTATGTATCGTAATTTTTTTTTACAATCAGAGGTTAATAATTATTAATAAATCAATATATATATATATATATATATATATATATATAAATTTTTTTTTAAATTAAAAAATAACAGGAGATAAAGTCGGATTCAAACCGATGTGCTTTCCTCTTGTAAGATCAAAATATTTCACTAATTAAAATTTTAATTGGGTATAGCTCTGGAAACAATGAAAATAAGTACTACTTTTTATACATCTCAAGTGGTACTGGATTATGAGGGCTTATTACTACAGTTAAAAAAACTGAAAGGGCTTATTCCAAAAGAAAGAACTTTTTTGGACACTTTTGGTCTAGTCGATTGCAATAAAAAATGGAGTTGCACAGTTATATGTTACAACAGACCCAAATCCACAATTTCAACATCCTACTGGTAATCGTTTTTGAGTTATGCGAGATACATACGCAGATACGTACGTACAGACATCACGCCGAAACTAATCAAAATGGATTCAGGAATGGTCAAAATGGATATTTACGTTAAATCCTGAAAATCGAAATTTTTTGCGATCACAATACATCCATTACTTCGTAAATAGAAGTAAAACGCAATGTAAAACAAATAAAGTTTTTAAAAACCCAAAATTTAAGAAACACAAAAAAAAGCATCTTTACTTACGATTGTTAGACATGAGACATTCAACTATGGGTTACGTATTCAGAGTGACTCCAAATTACAAGGAAATTTCTCGAAAGATGATTCTATAACCAAAAATAAGAAAAATTGTTCATGTAAATATAAGTCAGAAAACGGTTCTTTAGCGAGTTTTGGCTTGCGAGACATTTAGCCCTGCAGAAAGTAGGGCTAATTGTCTAATTTCTCCGTAAATCGTACTTACTCCCTTAAATCGTACTAAACTTCTTATGGTACAAATCGAAGGGTAAATTTTGTGCTTCTTTATGGATTTTGATCTCAGAAATTGAATAAAAGTGTTCACAGGCTCTATCTTACTTAGGTTTTAATAAAAACTGTGCTATACACGAAAAGTTTTTGTTGGAAAATACACTTTTTTAGGTTTGGAATAAAATAACTTTGTTAATTTACCAATAAACAAATAGATATTTATAATTATACAAACAGGAAAATTTTCATCAGTGTTTGATGAAATAGAATAATATTATAGTCATGTGGCACCCACATCAGATTTTTAACTTTGCGTTTGTATAAGTATAACGTGAGACTTTTATTTACTGATGATGATTAATTAATTAACGAAATGTACCTCTAATTTACTCTTATAGATAAACAGATCTTAACAAATGAAAACGAAAACAACAAATAGTAATGAAAACAAATAGAAAACTTATCAGTAATAGATAAAAATGAATAAATGATTTAAAAAATTAAAATGACATTAATTATCAAATGGTTACTTGATGATAAAGATGCAAACATTTCTTGAATGTAAGAGTAGTTTCTCAATGTGGCCGCTATTCTGTTCAATGTTTGCTATACGGGCACATCTAATAGCATCATTATTATTATTCCTAATAGTAGCTTCTTGTTATACCATGTCTCAATTCTACTTCTGTGCCAATACGAGTGGAATAGATTAACGACTTCATCCAACCCCAAAGTCCGCTGGCATGGATTGGAAAATCAAAGTTCATTTCGTTCATTTCGACCAATCCATTGCTTATTACATGTGTTATTCAAATGATTTATCACATCACGACAATAGTGAACAGATGCGCCATCATTACAAAACCATATCTACACTCTGCAAGTAAAACATCTTCCAAGAGTTCCACAAGTTTGTTTTAAAAAATGCAAGACCGCTCTCCATTGAGTCTTTGCGGTAAGAAAAAAGAGTCTATAAAATTATCACTATGAAATCCTCACCTCATACTAAACAAAAATGTGCCTTAGAAACGGAAAAACGTGCGTAGCAGTCTTATTGGAATTTTCTTCTGACAAGTGTGAATGT
Organism: Lycorma delicatula; assembly: GCF_047948215.1. Classification (NCBI taxonomy): domain Eukaryota; kingdom Metazoa; phylum Arthropoda; class Insecta; order Hemiptera; family Fulgoridae; genus Lycorma; species Lycorma delicatula. The sequence continues at coordinate 39,551,118 of NC_134460.1, read as the reverse complement.
TTCGATAATTTACAATGTCATTTTTTGTAAAACAAGATTCATCAGTAGAGTATTACTATCACCCACTGTGAATGACTGACCAATTTGATAAAAAAAAAGTAACAGCAGAAACACGCTAAAATGAATATTCAAATTCTAGACACTAAATTATTGATCAGCTGTTATTGCCAACCTATGAAAAAATAAAAATGTTTAATAGGTTTTAGAAGTATTTCTTTCAAATTTATTCGTACTATTTTTAGCATCTAATTGTAAATTGTTCTTTTTAAAATCGTATCACTTTTTCGATCCAGTTTGTTTTGTTTTTTTCTTAAAGTCAAAATTCTGAAATTTGTATTTAATTTTAAAAAACGTTATTTACCAATTTTCTTAGAATTAAATTCTCTACAAAGATAATTAGAAAATGTTTGTTTATTGGTAAATTAACAATGTTATTCTATTTCAAACCTAAAAGAAGTGAATTTTCCGATAAAACCTTTTCGGGTTTTACCCCGCTTAATTAAAACCTAAGTGAGATAGAGGTCTGGGACCACTTAATTTCAATTACTTAGATCAAAATTCATAAAGAACCACCAAAGTTACCTCTCGATTTTTAAGTCAAGAATTTTAGTACGATTTAATTTCACACAGATAGCTGAATGTTTCGCAAGACGAACTCACACACCGGGTTCATCTAGTGGTAAACTCGTCATCGAAAATCACCTGATTTCAAAATCTAGAGTTCTAAAGTTCAAATCCTAGTAAAGGCATCTTTTATAGGGATTTGAATGCTACATATGGATACCGATGTTCTTTGGTATTTACAATTAACCACATTTCTCAGTAGTCGATCTGATGTTGTACAAGACTACATTTCATTTACATTCATACACATCCAACCTCATTCACCCTCTGAAGTAATATCTTCTGGAGGCTAAACAGAAAAGAGACAGCCAAAACACGCTAACGAATCGTTTTCTGACTTATATTGATATTGAACTTATAATGACTTATATTGAACTTTTTTTTTTCTTACTTTTTGTTATAGAATCATCTGACGAGAAATTACCGTGTAATTTGGAATCACCCGTATATAATTCCAGCATCGAGATACTTGAGAACTTTCGAACAAGAACACTCAGGAAACTGTATAACCTCCCATGAATATATCAAAAGTAAGTATTAAAAGTAAGTACAGTTAAAGGAAAGTATTCAAATTCGATTCAAAGTATTACCAGAAAAATTAATAAAGCGTAATCTTTTACCATTTAAATTCCTACATATGTATATATATTAAGATAAAATCCAAATCGATTAAATCCTTGTTTTATATGTAGGAATATATGACTATTAGGAATATATAGGACTGTGAATATATATATTTCTTGTGTGCGTGTGTATGAAAGTGAACTCCTCCTAAACGGCTGGACTGATTTTTATGAAATTTTGTGTGTGTGTTAAGTTGATTCGAGAATGGTTTAGATTCACAATTTGATCCGATAGAAAATGTTTTTTTTTTTTACTTTATTTATTTATTTATGTGTTGTTGATCTTGAGATGATAAGGTTCACAATTGGATCCAGTAGGCAGCACTGCGATCGCGTTTAGGATTGTGCGCGTATTGAGAAATATTATATTATATTATTATTTATTGAAATAACGTTTTAAAATGTAATTAAAAATATACATTGTGCAAATTTGTAAGGTGTAGTATTGAAGTAAAAAGTTTTTTTTAAATTTATTTATGTGTTGTTGATCTGGGATGGTTAAAGTTCACATTTGGGTCCGGTAGGCAGCGCTGCGATCGCGTTTTAGAAGTTTTTTTTTTTATTTTTGGTTTATCAGTCAAACCCCGTAGTTAGTGCTGTGATCGGATTCTAGGAATTTTTTTTTATTTTGTTGCTTTTTCGCAATCAGTTACTTGCGTCGTAGCTTAGTGTTGTTCTTACATTAAAATTCGTATTTTTAACGGACTACTATGTTTAGAGAGTAGTTTGAATTAAATCCAATAAGTATTGCTCTTCTGACGATTGGATTTATTTACATTCTGACTTTTATATAATGAAAGGTGAAATTTTATGAAGTTCCGTAATGTTTTGTAAGTTTCTTAATGTTCAGTACTAATTGTAATGATTTTGCAGCCACAACACTTTTCGTTAAAAAATTATTTTCCACCTAATAATGTGATTAGAGAGTGGTGTGAATTAAATCCGATAGGAGTGCTGTTGTTTTGCCATTTGGATTTATTTACATTCTGACATTTATAAAGTGAAAGGTTAAGTTTTGTTAAGTTCCGTAATGTTCAGTTTTTTAAGGTTTTATGAAACTTTCAATTGTGTTAATTTAACCTGTATGTATACTCAGATCTAGCAATAGCGAAGCATTGCCGAGTCTGCTAGAATTGCGCGCTTATTGAGAATATTGTATTATATTATTATTTACTGAAATAACGTTTTGAAGTTTAATTAAATAATGTACATTGTGCAAATTTGTAAGGTGCAATATTGAAGTGAGTATTTTACATGATTTTTTATGAATTTTAATGATGTATACACGTGCATTCAATAACAATCAATTTAACCTACAAATTTAAATTGTCAGTTCCCATTTGATTCTATGCAACTTATGAAGTATTAAACGGCTCTTTGAAAATAAAAATGTAAGTTTGTAAAATAAATTATAACATTTATAAAATTCAAATATAAGTTACTTATAATAATTATAGTTTAAAGTATATTTAAAAAATCGAATTTATAATGTTTTAGGTGATTAATTTTATAAATCCACTCTCCTTATATAATGTTCCATAAGATAAGTTTTCTCGCAAAAAAGACCTACAGGAGGAAGTTAGTTATATACGTCATATAATAATGTCTCTAACTTCAAACAAAATTTAGACAAGAGAAATATTTCTTTTCTTAAAGTTAAAATTCATAATTTTTATTCAATCGACTTAACAAAAGGAGGAGGTTATGTATTCGATCTGTTTTTTTTTTGTTATCCAATTTTAGATCATTTTTTTATAGCTGAGATACCAGTTGCAGTAACGAAGTAATCTTTTTACAGGTAACTTTATTGAAAGTCTTTTACAACGAAAATTATTTTATTTAAGTAGACGAGGATAATTTTTTTAAATTTTCTGAAATGTTCTTTTTTTTAGTAATGGATTGTTATAATCTAATAGCACGGCTGAAATTCGTTTTTAAATTTTAAAATAAAAAAATATTGTTAAAAAATAAAAAATATAAAAAATATTAAAAACTTTGTTCCTTAAAAAATGCAATTCACATTAACCACATACTATTGAATATTTAATTTTACGCTCTGGCTAGAGGGGAAGGGCTAGCAAAGCGAACCATGACCGACAAAATATTTCCGTGACGGGAAATGCAAGTAACCATATAGCGCGGGGGTGAAGCCGGAATGGGTATGCTAGTATATATATATATATATATATATATATATAAACTTACTTGTTATATACTAAGTCGATCCTTGTTATATAACAAACGCCGGATGCGTAGGTTATATACTTGTTAAAACAAGTATTTACTTATGTAGGTAATTTATAACCGGCACTAAATAACCGATGAAATCCACCCGATAATAGAAAGATACAAGGGATATTGTCCAGGCTCTGTGATCTGTAGGGAGAAATATTGAAACTCCCGCCATTCTTGCGTTCCGTTTCGTTCCGTTACGTAGGTAACAAGTCGGTAACTTATATAGGTAAACAAGTATTTGCTTATTAGGTATGTAGGAACTGAGGAAGGTAGCTAGGTACGGACTAAATTACTATATATTTTATATTTCTCGAACAAATGAAGATACTTAATTTTTTGTGTGTATAATTTTCATGTAACTATCTAAAAACCTTAATTTCTAATTTTTTTCGAAATTCGACCTTGAAAGGGTGATGAAAAGTAAAAAAAATTTGAACAATAATGTAAATTTTCCCCATTTCCGAGAATACTAAATGAGATATTCACTAGATTAAAGTTTGAAAATACTCTTTAAGTAAAAATCTAAAAATTATTTTCCGGCTTTTTTTAATATCGAATTATAGAAGATGCGATGGTGTAAGGCGCGACTGCTCAACCAATACAGCCACTATTTCTGTATGCCGGACGTGACTGGATGCTCCTGCCTCCGGTTACTTGCTTAAAAAACATAAAATTAAAAAAATAAACTAGAAATGAAGTATGGTTACACCTAATGTGTTTGTTGGGTAATGCTAAGAAGCGGGTAAAATACATTTTTATCCGTATGAAGTACGGGTAACCTGCGATAACTACTACTTTTAAGATGTAGGACGACTATTTTTAAACCAAAATTCTTCACATCACTAAAAGTTTCGGATTCTGTACTGATATAACTATTGCTCTGATAAAATTAAAATATAAATTGAAGAGGCTTTAATTTCTATTAATTATTATTATTCTTTCAATCATGAGTGAAAACAGGGAGTCCAGTGGCAGAGTCTCATGACTTGACAGGAAGGGCTAGCTTCTCTCCCCCGACCTGCTAAATATTTTCTGAAGCCGGGATGCTAGTGTGTATATATATATATATATATATATATATATATATATATATATATAAACAGCAACAGTAATAATTGAAGAACATAAGAAAGAAGCCGTAATACAAATGGGAGTCTCACAAGGATGTTCCTATCCCCGTTTCTTTTTAATCATTACATAGAACTAGTAGTTAATGATATTAAAGAACAATTTATATTCGGAGTAACAGTACAAGATGGAAAGATAAAGATGCTACGATTTGCTGATTATATAATAATTCTAGCTGAGAGTAAAAAGGATTTAGAAGAAACAATGAACGGCATGGATGAAGTCCTACGCAAGAACTATCGCATGAAAATAAACGAGAACAAAACGAAAGTAATGAAATGTAGTAGAAATAACGAAGATGGACCACTGAATGTGAAAATAGGAGGAGAAAAGATTATGGAGGTAGAAGAATTTTGTTATTTAGGAAGTAGAATTACTAAAGATGGACGAAGCGGGAGCGAGATAAAATGCCGAATAGCACAGGCGAAACGAGCCTTCAGTCAGAAATATAATTTGTTTACTTCAAAAATTAATTTAAATGTCAGGAAAAGGTTTTTGAAAGTATATGTTTGGAGCGTCGCTGTATATGGAAGTGAAACTTGGATGATCGGAGTATCTGAGAAGAAAAGATTAGAAGTTTTTGAAATGTGGTGCTATAAAAGAATGTTAAAAATCAGATGGATGGATAAAGTGACAAATGAAGAGGTGTTACGGCAAATAGATGAAGGAAGAAGCATTTGGAAAAATATAGTTAAAATAAGAGACAGACTTATAGGCCACATATTACGGCATCCTGGAATAGTCGTTTTAATATTGGAGGGACAGGTAGAAGGAAAAAATTGTGCAGGCAGGCAACGTTTGGAATATGTAAAACAAATTCTTAGGAATGTAGGATGTAGGGGGTATACCGAAATGAAACGACTAGCACTAGATAGGGAATCTTGGAGAGCTGAATCAAACCAGTCAAATGGCTGAAGAACAAATATATATATAACATATTTACTAATTTTTTTCTGGTGGTTATTAGTAATAAAAATATTTTTAAAATACTAAATTTGAAAAATATTTGTATTAAAAGTATCTTTTTGATCTACACATTTTTAGTCTTGTACTTAAAGTACAAGGGCGCAATATAATTTTAAAAAAAGAAAAGAAAAGGAAGAGTTTCAGACTCTTATAGGTCGTTGAGTTTTCAGAGATAAAACTTTTCTGATTTATTCATAAATAATTGTGCTTTCTTACACATAATTGTATGTACAAGCATGAAGAATAAAAAAAAAATTTTATGATTTATTATTACTTTATTTCCATTTACATTTATTTTTTTTAAAAAAAGAAGATATATGTAGCCATTAATTTTTTTTTTTAGATACTTAGTTTAATTTATTTGGAATATTTCCTTCATCAAGTTTACCGACGATACTTAAAATAATCAAATAAATTTATTTGATGTGAATATGTACCTTCGGTAATTAATTACAGTATAAAATATATATATATATATATCTAAAAGTAGTCTTTCATGTTAGCGTAAAAGTTTTTTTCTTAAAGATACTCTCTTTTAATTACTTTTGTTTTCAATTATTCAATCAAAAATTAATTTAATTTCTCTTACTTCTTTTGATATCACCCAGAAAATACAAATTAAATTAAACAGCTACAAAGTATTCATTTATTTTGTTGAAATTTTAATTAAAAACATCCAGTGATTAAACGCCGAAATAATCAGTGAAGTTGCACGGTAAAATATATATTTAAATTATACGGTCTTGAAAATATTTTATTCTTATTTATGATTTTGTTACAGTTTTATAAAAAAAGAAAAATATGTTACTTTTCTTACATTCCCATGGCTGTGTATTATAAAAAAAATGTAGAATGGCATGAAATTTCAAGCCATTCACATGTAAATTTAAAAATTTTAGGTTTCAAAAATTGAATCCAACTTCAATAGGTTATAATCTATTGTCAAACTTAAAAATTTTATCTTTTCCCCGAAAAAATGAATATTTTTTGTAAATCAATAATCTTTGACAATAAAATTATTCACTCATAACTTTCGTGTATTGTTATTAGAGTACAGTATTGCTGTTCTGATATAATTCCATCTAAATAATATATCATGAAAGTTTTTATTTTTTTGTTAAGGAAATATCAAAAGAATTATTAAAAAATGTTTTAATTACAGTAAAACGTTATGTGTACTATTTTTTTAAAATATTGATGTCAGTTCATATTCAACGCTATTAATTAAAATGGATATTAATTGACGTTTCAATTTTCGTTTCTAATCTGATCCTACATGACTGAAAGTACTTTAACGTAAAATTACCTACGATGCAAATTTATACTTACTGAATTATTACCGACAAATGCCATCAAATACTTGAAAAGATGTGGGAGTAAAAACTTAAGTAAGTTTCAAACAAATTAAAATGTTTATACATTTTTAAATATTGCAAAATATACAAATTTTTACCTCTTATAAATTTTTAACTTAAATCTTTTCTAAGTTTTTAACATTTTACGTTTTTTTCTTTACACACTAATCTTATTTCATTATATCGAATGACTATTGAAAAGTGACATCCACAAAGTCATTTGAAACTAATTTTCGACGAGCTTATTTGTTAATTATTTTATTATAACGGATATTAATTAAAAATAAATGTAATAGAAAGCAAACTAATTTTTTATATTCCTGAATAGAACTGAAGCAATGAGGTGGTACTACGGAAATGGAATATCGATACGTTTCTCGGTTAGTATCTATATACTTACAAACGGTTTTCTGAATAAACAAGTACTGTTCAAAATAAACATTATTTATTTCTGTAAATTATATGCAACAAAAAAATCTCTAAAAACTACACATGGAATTATTGTCGTGAGAAAGTAAATGTATTTTCACCATATTCCTTCTAATAGTAATAACTAGAATATATTTTATAATTGTAATGTATATACATGTGTTTAACTGTAAATTACTGTTACTAGAGGGGATAATGATGAATTACTCGCTACTGCTATTAAATCGATTATTGGTTAGTGTAATTTTGATTGTTATTGCCTCAAAATATCTCTATTTCATTTCCCCTTTAACATACAATTTATACTTATGGCGTCTTCGGCCTATTTTATTTTGAAAAATCTAACAAAATCGTTCGTAGTAAAGTTTGATTGTCTCTGTTACGTGTAGGACTCGTAAATCACTCTGCAATAACAATCACTCTGGAATAACAATAGACTCGGAGATGTCAATTTTTACATGACACAATTACTGACGGGGCACGGCTCTTTCGGTCAGTATCTGTATAGGATCGGGAAGAGAGCCACCCCGCAGTGCATCTATTGTCCAGAGAACGACGATGCCGAACATACGTTGTTCATATGTCCAAGATGGGCCGTTAACAGAGGTCAAATAGTAATTAATGGTCTTACACCAGAAAATCTCATAAACTGGTTGGGGTACAACAATGAGAACTGGGAATGGTTCCGCAGGTTCGCCGGGGAGGTCCTGCGGGCCAAAGAGGATGAAGACAGAAGAATGGGAGTATAAACAGTAGGGTAGGGCGGACAGTCACTCCATGGAGGGCCTGTACGCCTTGGTGTGCGGGTACCTGAGAAGGGGGTGAACTCCAGCGGAGTTTGAAAGTTTTTTTTTTTTCCCTACTCTCCCCGACCGGAGGTCGAGGAGAGTAGGGAAAAAAAAATCACTCTGCAGTACGACGTTGTGTAAGTATCATAGTAAACTGGATACCTACCTCCTTAAGAATCGTAGAGTAAGAATCCATTTGTCTCGCTTACAGATGAGAAGATTATGACAGCACTTTATTGTTCTTTCACACCATAAATCCAAATAGGTTTTAAAAAATATTTGTTTATTTTAACATATTTGGAAATGTATAAAACATAGTTCTGTTTATAAGATCGTAGTGAAGTTTTTGTTGGGTAGATATTGTTCCCGTTTTTATTGTGTGATGTTAGTCCTGGTCAGACGATTTGTAAGTTATACCTAAATTTTTTTATCCATTACATGGTATATGAATGTTATTAATAAAAATGAAAGGAAATTTCCTCTCTCCGGAGAGAAAAAAAATTATAATTCTTTATTTTAAATAGTTTATTATGATTTTATAATTAAAATTTATAGTTTTTTTAAGTGATCTTGAAGAGTTAATTCAGCAGACGATTCGGATTTATGAAAGATAGTTGTGTAATCGGTTTGTTTGTTCATCAGCGTCTGTTTTATAGGAGTTAATATGTGTTAAGTGATAAATTGAGTTCGTAAGGTACTCCTGGATCGATAATAAATTTAATGTATAAAGTTGCTTTCTAGCATAGTCAATTTTTTGAAGTGAGGAAATATTTAAGTAATAAAAAGTAAATAAAGTGACTTTAAATTTTAATTTATGAAAAAAGAATGTTAAACTATAAAAAGGCTCAACTTTATGGTAGAATTTACTTATTATTTAAATTAGAGACTTGAAGTGTTCTAATCAACTACTTTATGCAAATTTATGCACTGTAGAATGGATATCCCTGATATAAAACTGATGAGAAAGCATGACGTTGTCATAGACAAATTTAGATCAGTAGATATAAGAAGTATTTCGAAAAGTAGTTAAGTATTAAAAGAGAAATCGGGAAATAAGAATAGTGTAATTTTAATTGTAAATGTTACAATATTATTTCCTTTAATAAATAAATAAATATTAAATTTTAATTTTAAAGTTATAGGTAATTTAGTTACATATTTATAAATTTAGATTTATTGTTAATCTTGGAATAAATAGAGATTACATTAATTCTCGACAGCAATTCAAGGTTATTAGGAAGAATTTTTCATCCGGCAACGCCTGAAGCAGAAAACTTGATGTCAGGATTTGAATTTAAATCTAATCCTATGATATGTCAAGTGTCACTCGTATGCTACTCGTACATATGACCAAGAACTACATTTATTTTTACTGTTATTGTCTTTGGTAATATTTTGATGCTATAAATTGCACAAAAGATTAATCATTATCACAATAAAACACGTATTACAGTTGATAAAAAAATCCACCCTAACAAAAACTATTTCAGTTTGTTTAAATATTGTTAAGAGGATATGTATGATAAATGTTGTAAAATCGTTTATATATATATATATAAATATATATATATATATATATAGAAACAGAGACAGAGTGAGTGAGAGAGAGAATGTGTGTATGTGTGTGTGTGTGTGTGTGTGTGTGTGTGTGTGCGCGCGGTGTGTGTGTGTGTGTGTGTGTGTGTGTGTGTGTGTGTGTATGTGTGTGTTAAAGTATCAGACGCAAAAAAGAAATACGGTTGCAAAATTCTATTAAAAAGCAGTCTGCTTCTAACACTCAAACTTGTTAAGCATAATATAATTAAATACTAATCTAAAATCACGTAGTTGCTGCGCTCTACAAATTAAAAAAACGAATTCACGGCAATCTATGTTCTTTCTTATTTGATCGTCGCAAGGTATATATAGTTACTATTTTCATAGTTAAAAATTAAATGATTTTAATTAGAGCTAAAAAAAATTTATAGTAAGGGGAAGATTTTGATATAATCTATTTTAGTGGTGTATTTTTTAAATTATATATATATATATATTTACTAATTTTTATTTGTTTTTCATCACAAAGATATTTAAAATATAGATTTCAGTTTAACTCTAAATCTAATGAAAAAAAAACCTTTCTAAAAATATGTATATCATTTAATCTAAAAATAGATTTTTATTAAGAATTCAAATAATTGATGTGATATGTTTAAGTCATTTAATTGAAATAACATAGACATTTTCGGGCATACTCCCGAAAATAAGAGAGAAGTAGTTTCTATCTTCATTTTTTACTGACTCAAACATAATGTTGCAAACATAAATCATCGGAATCAAACGACTTAAAAGCCTTTTATAAAAAAATTGATATGGACACTTCATGACTTCATTTTATGCCTATTAAATTACATACACATGTTCTTTTAAAAATTTTATTTCATTAATAACTTCTGATATGTTTTTTTTGTTATTATTATTGAATTATTCATTGTACATTTTTTTTTTTACAATCGGAGGTATATTAATAAATCAATATATTTAAATTTAAAAAAGTAAACTAAGTCGCATTCGAACCGATGTGCCTTCCCCTTGTAAGATCCAGATATTCCATTAATTAATATTTATTGGGCTATAACTCTGGAACCAATGAAAGTAAGTACCACTTATGATATATCGTTAAAAAGCTCTCAATTAGGGCTTATTACTGCAGGAAAAAAAACGTCCAAAATTCAAATATTTCGGATTTTGGGTTTTTTTGGATACTTTTGGTCTAGTCGATTGCAGTCATAAGGGGACGCGCACAACTAGATTGTACAACTGTCCTAAATCCAAAATTTCAACATCCTACGGCTAATCGTTTTTGAGTTATACGAGATACATACGTACTGACGTACGTACGTACAGACGTCACGCCGAAACTAGTTAAAATGGATTCAGGGATGGTCAAAATGGATATTTCTGTTGAAACCTGAAACCCGAAATTTTTCTCGATCACAATACTTCCTTTACTTCGTACAAGAAAGTAAGAAAAAGAAGTAAAAAAATATCAATTAAAATTATTTTAATGTAAAATTATCGACTTCTCCGTTGTTTAAAATGCAGTATCATTAAAAATGTTTTTAGTAATTTTTTTGAAAGAATTTTCTGGTAATTATCGAATTCAAAAATTTAACTGAAAAATTTATCAAAAAAGAATCGAAATTTTTTTCTTCTAAACGTTGAAATATGTTCAATTAATGAATAATAAGGCACCCCCTCCGCGGTGCAATAAGATAATAATATGTGTGACATTTAAATGAGGTGTAATCTAGCAAATTCTCAGACCGACCATTCCTGACATGTCTGGTTAATTGAAGCTCAACCACCAAAAGAACTCAGGTATCCACTGTCCAGTATTCTAGTCCGTATAAAAGCAACTTACATTTATTTTGTTTTGAACCTTAGAACCTTTGATTTCGAAAATCACAACAATAGTTGTTTTGAGACGACGAGTTGATTTGCAACGATGATGAGGAAGATTTTTAACTATTTTTATTTAGAATACTAACAATACGAGAATGTGTTTTCTTAATTGTTATACTGCAGCCGAAAAGGATTTTCTTTCGAGTTGTTTATCTTACTTCAGTTTTGAAATACGTATCTCACGACGTTTTCGGGTAAAATAAGATAGATGCGGGAAAAATATATTTAAATGTAATAATTCAGATGTATAAATAATGTTAAAAATATTTCGTAAAAAAGTGTTACAAAGTTTCACGTCGAATATTTTGAATTCAGGTTGATTTAAACTAATGTCTCTTTGTTTAGGTGACAAATAATACGCTATTGTTATAATAATAGTAACTATTATTATCGTCATTTGTCGTATTGTGTTCAAAATATAGTTGAAATTTCAATCTACGTTTCTGCATGAATTTCAAATCCTAAACAATACGTGCTTTTGACAATCCATTATCATTCTCAAGGCAATGTCAAACTAACATTTTCATGTTGAATTTGCATAACGTATGTGAGTATTTACAGATAATTTTTCCTCTTTTGTGAAAAGAAGATGAATTGTAATTTCAAGTAACTAAAATATATTTAAACTTTAAAACAAAGAATAATTTATTATTCTTTGTTTTCAGAAAATGTCGACATATCTTCGCGTTTCACATCCCCCAGACCCCAAAACCACCGTCAGCTCAAAAGTTTATATATACTCGTACATTTATATATACATATATATATATATATATATATATATATATATATATATTTCACTTTCTCGTGGACACGATAGCTGCCGTAATTTTGTGCCAATCATTTCAAATTGTTCCTTAAAAAATAACTCGTCTCAAAATCGGCAAAAATTGGACCATGGGGCCGGAAATGGGGAGGCTTTTTAGAAAAAACAAAACATCACTATAACTTTCTTATCAAGTAAAATATAAAATTCGTTTAAAGTTCCTGCTATTCTTTGGATAAGGGCCTAAAACTTATCAAAGTAAAGTTTTTTAATATCACCAATCGCGTATGTATCACCAGTCGTATGCTAAACATTTGAACCTTTCTTTCACATGCAACCATTGTCGTATTGAGTAAATTTGAAGTTTTTCTTAACTCTTAGGTGGAAATATTTTTTATTCCGTACTTAGCACCAGTGAAATCTACCTCCGCCTACCGGTGTGCCGAAAGGGATTTTTTTGTTTGTGGTGAATCACGTCAAACAAAAAATAAGTTCTCCTTCTCTTCTTTTTAGTAATCTAGAAACGTGCACTTTGCTTGTGCGATGATTTACGTACTACGATTTTAATATCTTAATCCTATTTTTAAAAAAACACACAAAATCGTGGCATCGAAAATTCACAATGAATTATCATTAAACATTTTTACTGTTTGAATATTTTATATTTTGAAAAAAGGAACAAAAGTACTATTTAGTTTTTTAAATATAATTTATTCGTTGATAAGAATATTACAGTTCTAATAGAAAGTTGAAAATTAAGATGGCTGTGTTAAGGTCAAAAAGGTTGTAAGAAATTTGAAGAAGAAATTACGATAACGGAAGTCCGACAAACCTGTAAAGCCTTGTTGGGAATGCCTCTTCAAATTTGAGTATACAATCTTGTAATTTTTTTGTATTACGTAATCTATCTTGCAGGACTTGTATTTGAAAAAAGTGTATTGCATACTTTTCGCAAAACGATTTTTTTTTTTTATTCCAGCAATTCATATTGCATCTTCAGGTGGACCCTATATATAAACAAGAGATAAATATTAAAAAATTCTACTGCCAAAAAAACCATTGCTGACTTTCGTTTCTTTTTTCTACTTTTTAGGCGAAACCACTAATTCTAAAAAAAATTGAATAAAAACAAAAAAATTTAAAATTATTTACTGATAAAACTACCATTTTCTTTTATTATATTTTTAATTATTTTTTCTTATAAATAAAAAATTCATGCTGAAACTAATTTTTGTTCTGTAACTTATTAATAAAGTATATCTATAACAATAATCAAATGATAAGCCAGCTTAAAAGAAAATGGTTTTTTACCACATGGAAATATTAAAAACAATGTAATTATTTAATTAAATTAAAATTTAATCATTTTAATGTTAAATTAAATATTTAATACAAAGTCAAAAATAGTATGCATTAAAAAAAAAATGTATAATATTATATTAATTGATTGAGATGTAAATGTCTTTCGATATATAAATGTTGATTTTCTTCTTTTTGTTTTCTTAATTTTCACAGACACACACACACACCAGAAATAATAAGAGTCCATTTTATTTAAATACTAAATAGTAATCAAATATTCGCACAACTACAGAATGTAGTTTTAATTTATTTGTTGTCTGTATAAAGAGCTGCCAAAGATCTCTTAATTTTGTGAAGGTCCGGCCTCCGTACCGCGAATGGTACCTCCTTTCCTCCGGAGGTCCCAGGTTTGAATCCCAATCAGGCATGACATTTTGACATGTTACAAAATTACGATTTAATTTTGTAAAGGAAAAAACTTTTTATGTTTTTGTAATCAGTACAAATTACTTATTTTAATCAGTTTGAATGAGAAATTTTTATTCATTGAAGAGTAAATAAAATACTTTTTTGCCAATTTTTACTAACCTATAATCGAAATGAGTGCCTATCACCAAAAAAAAAAAAAAACAATGTATCGATATGCAACATCATATTTCAAATAACACTAAAAATTTTTATCCTAATGCTTTTTTAGTATTTTTTTTTTTTGTTCTAATAAACTAGGGGCTGGGTCATAGAATGCACCAAACTTGTGTTCTGGTTGTATACTCAGCTCGTCCTGGGTCATTGTCTTAATACTGATCTCATTACTTTTTGACAAAGTTCACAGTCTCACTAGATAGTTTTGCGGTCGCCAGTTCGTGTAAAATAATTTTTCGTTCTAAATAAAATAAGTTTATTGTTATACTTTTAACAATGAAACTACTAACTACTAAACTAAATGTTAAAACGGATCATTTTGAAGCTAACCGATCAAAACCAGGTCGGCTAATATTGAAATATTGAACATAGCCATTGAACTAAAGCCTTTTCGTATTAATGTAAAACTTAAAGATAATTTGAAACAAGAACCTAACTTAACGATTACTGAATTTACTGATTATATGTATATAAATTATGTAGATAAAGATTAGTTAAAACAAAAAATTATCTGAAACTCCTTCCTACGTACTTGGAGATATAAAAACAACCAACCACAATATCGCATAATGTCAATAAATCGAAATAATGGATATAACTAATCGGCAACCACGATAAATTATCAGGGTGATCAAAGCATTGATTTTCGGAGCGGTTGGAATATAATAATTCGAACTATTCACACCATTTCAGATTTTAACCAATTTCACAAATGAATACACCGGACCAATGAGAATATATTAAATTTTGACATATTGTAATGTATAATTAGGTGGCAAACTCCAGTACTGAATTGTATCCACGTTAAACATCAACCACGAGATCACAGTTACATTATTCATTATGCATCAATTTACACTTTGTTTCTAATATGGAATTTTTTTTTTACCTTTAGTTGAATATTTTTCCAAAATCTTTCAACCCTAGTGAACGAAAGATTTGAAATAAAATTCATTTTTAGTTAGCTACTACCGCATTAATTTGAATTTCAGTTTAATATTCTGTTAGATGCAAGCGAACAGGTGATGATTTTTCATAGTCTAAATTTAACATGGTTTTCGTTTAAGATTTTATTACACAAGTGAAATAAATGTTACTTTTTAAAATGTAAAAGATTTTAATTACTATTCCACCTTTTTTCTCTACCTTACGGGCATACCATTAAATTAGTTTAAGTTTAGTGTAAGTATTATACAAAGTATAAGCTAGAATCTACACAAATATCTTTAAGAATATTAAATTCGTTTCGTTTTCACTCTTTTAAATCATTATTGTTTTTTTTTTTTGTTTAACCTCCGGGACCACCGTTAGGTATTGCTTCAGAGGATAGATGTAGCGTGTGTGGAAATGCCATGCCTGACCGGGATTCGAACCCGGGATCTCCGGATGAAAGGTCGAGGCGCTACCACTCGCGCCACGGAGGCCGGCTAAATCATTATTGTTTACGGAAAACGGAACGTGATCGATATAGAATTTTAATTTTAAAAAGATTTTATTTTAAATTTTATTTTATTTTAATATTGTGGTTGGTTGTTTTTATATCTCCAAGTACGTAGGAAGGAGTTTCAAATAATTTTTTGTTTTAACTAATCTTTATCTACATAATTTATATACATATAATCAGTAAATTCAGTAATCGTTAAGTTAGGTTCTTGTTTCAAATTATCTTTAAGTTTTACATTAATACGAAAAGGCTTTAGTTCAATGGCTATGTTCAATATTTCAATATTAGCCGACCTGGTTTTGATCGGTTAGGTTCAAAATGATCCGTTTTAACATTTAGTTAAGTAGTAGTAGTTTTATTGTTAAAAGTATAACAATAAACTAATTTTTTTAGAACGAAAAATTATTTTACACCATTTTATTTTATTTTATTTTAAATTTTGTTTTCTGAATCTTTATTGTAGTTTAGAAATCAAATAATGGCACTACTTTAAAAAAAAAACTAATATAATATAGAATTTATTAAAACGTTGCTTAAATAACATGAAGTGACTTTTTGTGTAAGTTTCGCCAAAAAACAATACTTTATGTTATTTTCACGAACAAAGTTTCGTACGTAGCATGGTTTAGCTCTCCCTTTCATCCTCCTTCTCTCTTTCTCTCATTGACACACACACACACACATTGTGAAAATGAATTTAAGATAATTTACCAATTATATCTTACCAGATATTAACCAGTGTACCTTACCACCCAATACTTCTCTTAAAAAATCCTAAAATATTTTAAATTAACTTTATATGTGGAGTCGTTTAGGTATACATTTGATTGATTTCCAAATTACTTCTGCTACCTATAAAATGCTGAATTTAGATACTTCCTGAAAGTTAGTAAGGTCTTATAATAGGTGATCGTATTACAGGTGAGACTTTTCATAAGTTAGATTCTACACAAATATCCTTATGAAAATTAAATTCGTCTCGTTTTTGTTCTTTTAAATCATTATTTTAAATGGACTGTTATTTTAAAAAACGTTATTATAAAAATACCTTTTCTCCAAAAATCAACCAATATTATCATAATTACTAAAAACGTTTGACCTTCTAGGTTTTCATCCAACGCCTTTTGTTTCCATCCATATCCTACTATATACAACGTTAGTTTTTGTGAAAAAAAATTATTTATTGAAATAATTACTAATGAATAAGTAATGAAAAAGTACTAACGATGTGATGTGGAAAGAAATGATAACATCGCGCGTTTACGTATTCATTGAATTAATTAAATATTACGTTTTACTTTATTTAAATAGTTCATCTTATTTGATGAATATAAATGTAAATTATACATATTTTTCATTAAACTCTTGAATTACTTTACAGATCTATTAGTTAATAAATGTATAAATAACTGAATAATTAAAAGTAAAAGACTTAAAATTTTTCTGTTAATATTTTATATTTTTAATTAATTAAGAATTTTTTTTGGGGATATTTTAGATTGATATTAATAATTTTATATTCATTTTTTTTAGTGCCAAATATTTTCAAGTACAATTTATACGCTGTCTTATCAAATTTTTCTCCCTGTTTACTTTTGTGTTTTATTCAAATCGCTGAAATGTTTCTTTAATTTTTCTAGATTAATATAATTTTAATCTTTTCCTTCCTTGACTTGGACTAAAGTTATTTATTTTTTTATTCGAATTATTCATTTGTGTAGTGTATTTAATTGTTTTCAAGATTTTATAAATTCATTATTCTAGACGTCTGTGTAAATTATTAATGCACTAAATACGTGACGTTTACTTTGATATCCTTTCAGCCACGACTAATATATATTCTATGAAAAAAAATACCCTTTTACTGGAAATTTGAATACACACATCTGGCGATATGTGTATTTCTATTTTATTATACAGTATGCATGCAAATTGTACGTGACCATTTTGTCGCATATATTTTTATTACTTAGTTATTTATTAACATATTTATCTCTTATAAACGACTTATTTCATTTCTAAACTTTTTTTTAATGTCCTTTAAAGAGTTAATTAAAATTTTATGCAATTAGTTTAGCGGTTACTTTTATTTTATAAGATTTCATATTTTCTTACTAGAGTATATTCTTACGTAAATATACTGCAGTAATTTAACATTCATACAAGTAACTATTTATTTTCTTTGAATCTTATTATTATTATTAATATTATTATCCCACACTTTCACAGCTTTTACTTTTGTCGGTGCCATTCCTTAATCTCGGAGTAATTTATACTAACGAGATTAGGCTTGCTATTGTTGACGAAGTGCCATCCGGGCAACATGGCAGGTGTCAATTATCACCCTCCTTTGCATTAACGCGTGGGACTTCCACTGAACCATCAGTTTTTCAAGACTGTTGTGCAAATTATATGGTATTCCCTCCTTAGATATGATTATCGGGATTATATAAACTTCTTTTTGATTCCACATTTCTTTAATTTCAAAAGCAAGACCTGTATATTTCTGCATCTTCTCATTGTGTTTAGTGTTGATGTTACTTGATGGGATGGTTACGCCAATTAGGTAAGTTACTTTTTCCATTTTATCAACTACTACTATATCTGGCTTATTACAGTTGATGGGTTTTTCTGTTACAGTTCCCTGGTTCCAGAAAATTTTTGCGTTGTTGTTTTCCAAAAAGGAAGCTGGCTCATAAGTATAGTAGGGCCCTTTTTGAAACTCTAACTTGTATCTACTGCAGAGTTCTATGTGTACAATTTCTGCCACGTTGTTGTTCCTCCTAGTGTACACCGTCGGAGCTAGAATCAGACAGCCAGTGATTATATGGTATATTGTTTCATTTTGTTGCATAATAGCCTACATTTGTTGTTGATATTTTCTTTAAGAATAAAACTCTTAAAATTTCTCATTTCTACCACTTGATCCTGTATGCTACATATAAACCCCTCCGTCACAGAATGTAACTTTCCCTGCACAAGCCATTTATTTGAAGCTGCTTTGTCGACTCCTACCTGGTCTAGACGGTGCCTATATCTCCCATGCAGCTCTTTTCTTTCCCAATATAGAATTTTATCTGCATTGCTCTCTTTCTTGTGTACTACGTTGTTAGTCCTGTTGGCTAGCTTCAATGGCGTATAGTTTTGGTCTGCCGCTACGATAGCTTGATTATTATTATTATTATTATTAAGACAGATTATGATTAGTCGTATTAAATTACCCTTGCCAACTTGATTATCATATAATAATAAATAATAGATAAAGTTTTCTTAATAAATACGATTTCTTTATTTTTTACTTCGACTATATAATCTAATATATACATTCGAAAGTTTGTGGTGGATTCTGTCTGTCGTTTGCAATAGCATCACGTAAGAACTTCATTGCTTTTAAATTTTCAGGATAAATTTTTGTTATCCTTGTAAAGGTTTTAAGCCATTGTTCGAAGTCCTAGTCCCCAAGGGAAGTTGTGAATTTTTTTTCGTCAAAAATCTGCGTTTATCTTGTATCGTCAAAAGATTGTAGGATGTAGTATACAGACTTCTGGTATGTAGGTGTATAATAGTATACTACTAATCTGTCTTTTGTGATTTAGTTTTTTGTAAAATTTGTATACCTTAATTGTAATTTATCAGTATAATTTTCACAACCATTAGGATAACGAACACAGCAGGGTCCACCTGGTTAGACAGGAAAGGCGAGCGAGACAAGCCCTGACTGGCTAGTTTTTTATATAAATTTTAATGCAAATTTAAAGTAAATTTTTAATTCAGTTTCCAAAGAACAAAAATTTGGTGTCCTTTAAAAAAATGCCGCGACACCAAAATGTTGGCAGATCGCTTTACTTTCTCTTTATATTTAAGATATGCTGCTGTGGTACCCAAAGAACTCCAGTCGGGAAAGTAAAAACGAAGGAAACCAACATTACTTTGGGGATAAACTCGAATAAAAATTGTGTTTTGTACGTTACAAAAATTGGCTGCATAAAAAATTTTTTGTGACAATTCCTTGACATACAAAAGCAGATCAGATTAAATTTACGTTTATTAATTTCACACTTTTTAGTCAATGTAACATTTTTCATATTAGTGTAGATGGCAGTGTTGTAATAAAATTAATTTCTTCTGATAGTTTCATATTTTTTTCCTGAAGAATTGAATTAATGATTTAATAAACAAATAAAAAATGACGTTTAAAAATATAGCAACCGCATTCTGAACTTTTGAAATATTTATCCGAACTTATCAGAAGCTTTTTTTATATTTTCATTTTAACCATATATTCTATAAACATAAGAAACAGAACAAGATTATATCACAATTTTAACCTTAATTTTTATTTAGTCGAAGCTTATTTTCATATATAACTTTCTTTCTTCTTTGGAACGTTTATTTTTCTTGTTGTATTGACGAAAGTGTGACGTTTCGATTAAGTGAAAAATCAAACTGTCAGTGAAAAACAGTAAAACAAATTATGTCGCAGTTTTGAAATACATCTTTAAAAGATGTTTTATAAAATCCTTCTGTTTATGACAGATTTATAAATAACTATACAGCGCGAATCAAAAATATGGAAACTCCTCAAGAACTTTAAAACTTATTAAAATGGTCCGTGATCTTAATTTTACCGTACTTTATTTCTATTTTACTTGTGGGATATTTACTGGCATTTGTCATCGTTTATGTCTTTTAAAAAGAGATCTGCAAACTTGTTTTTACAGATACTTCTTTCAATTGTTTAATTTGGTCGATTGCTTCTTATACTGATTCTGCAAAAAAATTGTTAAGCCGTTTTTATTCCGCGATATGATTTATTTTTATACATTTTTTTTTGTATATTTCTTTTTGTTTTAACTACAAGGTACATAACAAATAGTTGAAAAAGTTAAATTTTTTTCAAAAGTTACAATGATTACTCGCAAAGTGGTAGAATGCAAGTCAAAGCTAACAGTCGGTGCTCTCCCAGTAGCTGTACTGCCCGCCATTTTGAAACTCAGAATTTTATGAAACATAATTACATATATGTCGTTCTGCCCAATAGCAATTTTAAGCTTGTTGTAAAACTTTTTTCAATTAGGAAACGCTTTCGGCGATAACCACGTTACAAATAAGCTAATAAAAATATTGAATTAAAAGAAGATTTCGCTTCGTTCGATCAACTATATCGGACAAACTGAACGCATATTCTGAAGATAGACTCAATGTGATCACTCGAACAGAAATCGCATCACTTCCGATATATTTTGTAAAAAGATGTAAAATATGTAAACTTTTGTTAATGTAACTATAAAATTTAATTTACGTTTTTATTTTTTTTTCATTACATTCATAAAATTTTAATTTTGTTTTTAGTCTGTAGTGGTTTGGGTTTAAGTCAGATCTGTATATAAAATGTAAACATCAAACTTTTTCACTGTTAAGTCATTATAATTTGAAAGAAAAATATTTCTATACTTTTTGAAATTTAGTAACCTATTACATATTTTAACTCGTTAATTAGCAAGAATCAATAATGAAAAGAACCGAAACGAGTTATATCGAATACGTAGAATTTTTTATAACGTAAAATTCAGTTGGTAATCAATACAGTATATTACAAATTTATTAATATTTTTAATTGGAATTATACAGACGCCAACTCAATCAATCATTGTAGTATGTTTCAATTAACTAACTCTTAATTATAGAGATCACTTCTCTTTTATATATTTTCGTGTAAATTATTATTTTATTTTATTTTTGATCATATTAAATAAATTGTTCTATCAAAGAATAAAAATCCATATGAATTTAACAGAGTTATCCATTAAAATTAATTAATATTTCTTTCTTCATTTTTGAATATTTCAGTACAAATATATATCGGATGGCTGAAAAATAAGTTATACCCCTTTTAACTTTTTTTATAACTGAGATAACAGGATGCGGTTTGCGGTAATCTATTGAGAAACTACATCAATGAACGTATATTTCCACTCTCAGTAAATCCCAATTTTAAGTATTCGGCCTTTCGGGGGGGGGGGGGGTTGGAAGGGCGGCTCAAAAGTTTTAAAAGGGACATATGGTCTCGTCTTACCTTGTTTAAAAGATATTTGCGAAACAAACCAAATGGTATCAAAAAGATTAAATCTTGACAATTTAAAATAAAATTTAAAAATTTTAATAATTAATGTCTTCGGTTTTTAATTAACGTATGAAATTTGCAGTCGCCATTTTGATTTAAATATTTATAATTTAATTTTTTTGATACCGTTCTGCTTAATATGCAAAGACCTTTAAAACAAGGTGACACATGACCATATGTCCCAATTAAAAGTTTTGAGCCATAACTGCTCCCCGTCTGAAGGCCGAATACTATAAATTGGGGCTTAGATTATATAGCCTTTCTTATCGGAGAAACTTTCCAAAGAGAGAATCGGATACCTCAAATAACAAAAGAATTAAAGAGGAGCATACAAGCGTAGTTCTAGCTATCTGAAACAAACACATTGTTAGCCGCAATTTTGGGTTGATGAATCAGATTTTAGTTTTAACTGTATATTTTTTCTCTTTCATTGAACTGTTTAAAATGATATATCAAATGACAATTGGTCCTATTTGAAATTTTTAAATTTCACAGTTAATTATGATAGCAAAGCTGAGTAAAGACCCGACAAACGTAACATCTTATAGGCCTATCAGCCTGCTACCTGTGCTCTCTAAGGTATTTGAAAAGCTCTTATTGAAAAGACTGAAGCAGTTCGTACACGATCACATTCTGGATCACCAGTTTGGGTTTAGGAAGAAACATGCTGCTGTGGAGCACGTAAACAGGATTTTTAACGTTATAAATCATGCTCTAGACGAGAAACAGTACTTTTCAGCGGTTTACATCGATGTTAGTCAGGCTTTTGATAAGGTTTGGGATGTAGGTTGCTCTATAAACTGAAAAATGTTTTACCGCGTGTTTACTGTGTCGTACTAAAATCTTACCTAAATATTGGTGCTTTCAAGTTAAACATGGAGAGGTTTTGAAGGATTTGTTCCTTATACAATCAGGGGTACGTCTAGGAAGCGTTCTCGGACCCATATTTTGTATTCTGTTTACGGTTGACTTGCCAATTACGGCAGATATCAGAGTTGCAAAATTTGCTGACGATGCTGCAATTCTTGCTGTCCAAGAAAATCCGACTACTGCGTCTCATTTTATTCAAGATTATATCACTCTTCTCGAATCCTGGCTTACATGTTGGAAAATAAAAATAAACGAAACAAAATCAAAGCACGTCACGAGTAACCCTTCGTAAAGAAAACTGTCTTCCAGTTTCTATCTTCAATATTCCAATTCCGAGATCTCAAATATTTGGGTTTTCATCTTCATCGACGACTTACTTGGGTGAAACATATCGCATCAAAGCGGAAACATTTGGCTTTCTTTCGAAACATCTCGGCTTTCAGCAGAAAGCCGAGATCTATGTCCTGTATTGCATGCCGTACCCCACAATATATATTCAACCCCGTTGAATTGTGGGGTACGGCATGCAATTCCAGTATTAACGTACTTGAACGCTACAAGACAGAAACACTGCGAAAAATGCTCAACATACCCTGGTATATAATTAATAGCCTCATGTATTAAGTTGCGAACCGTTCAGCAAGAAATCTCTACGTTCAATCTAGGTATCAAAATCGTTTGGATCGGCACCCGGATTATTTGACGGTCAATTTATTAAATAACACGATCAGTAATTTTTCAAGATTGCTGAGGAACAATATTCTTGGTTTGCCTTATCGTTTCAATTAGGTGACTTTATGGTCTGGCCGTACGCAGTGCTCTTCTATTTCATTATTAAGTCACAAGCCGCTGGGTCTGTGGCTACTTAATGTTAGTTAAAATAGATCTTATTTACTTATTATTCAATTATCTTGCTGAACAGATCATAAAGTTACTGTGTTGTTATAAATAATATATATATATATATTTATTTTTTATTTATATATTTTAGCGGTTGTCTTATATGGTCGTTATGGTCGTATGGTGTGTGGTCGTTGATGTTAGTGTTTGAAGGGAAGTTTAAAATCTTTAAGAATAGAATTTTGAAAAAAATATTTGGTCCTGTAATTGACGAACGTACTGGACATTGGAGAAAGCGCCACATCTTTGAGCCAGATACATTACATTCGATTATGGATGTAGTTTGCGAATGATTAAAAGTTCCGCTGAGCGAGACATATCAAGTGAATGGAGAATAAATTACAATATTTCTTTGGAACTTAAAATATAAAAATAAGGTGTAATGAGTTAAATTTGCGAATTATAAATATGCGGTGCCTCAGTAATAAAAAAAAATCATGCGATTACTTAAGAAATATATCCGAGAAGAAATTTAAAAAAGTGTATATAAATATTTTTATTTTACATTAAACTGTTCAAAAAACAAAAAAAAATTAATTTTAATGTTCAATTCTTTTCCTAATATTTTAATTTTTATTTCAATTTTGTGTATAAACTTTCTAGCATTATTTTACATTATATTCCTAATATAAGAATTTTGGACCTAATTTTTTGAAAATAATTTTTTTTATTGAACTTTTTTCGTAAAATTTCTTTTTATAAAAGATTTTTTCTTCAATTTTATATAAATTCTTATAAGAAAATTGCAAGGCAATTCTTTTTTATTAAATTTGATAATATTACGTTATAATACTTTTATAAAATGTAAGTTTTTTCTTTTTAATCAGCGTAACGTGTTATTGTTATTATTACTGTAAATAATTTATTTGTAAAGTTTAGACTATTATTATTTGTAATGAATACAAATTTTATTTTATGAATTTATCAGTGTAAACTTTTATTACATATACTAAAATACTTATTGCTATCTGAATACTAAAATAAAAGTTCGGTAAATATTATACCATTATACTTGTATAACTGAATACAAGCCTGGCGTATTATTTGTTGTACATAATCATATATATATATATATATATATATATATATATATATATATGATTTCGATATATATATATATATCGAAATCCTACACTATTATTCTCCTGTATGATGTATTCAGTTTAAACCAAATTAATCCTATAACATTTCTAAACAATGTATTTTAATATTATGAATATTGTATAGATAGTGAGTATAAATAAATGATTTTGAAATAATATTTCATTGCAATATGTATAATAAGTGATTATATATTTTACTTATACGAATTGATTTTTTTAGTTGTCAGTTTTCGTATGTCTCCCAGGATACCTTCCTTTGGAATTCACGTATTCTCGGATGTAGATTTAGCCGTTTTTCCTCTATGTTTATTAACTTATTAATGTACGGTTAATGTTCTGTTTTTCTTGGTTTCGGGCGCGCGCGCGCGTGTGTGGATTAAAACTTGTGGTATATTTATGTTGTTTTAAATATAAATTTTTAATATTAAATAATATAACATATTTATCTTAAACTAAATTAATACATAGAAAATATTACTCGTCAAAGTTTAGAAAGTTTAGTCGACGCACAGAGTTAAGATGGATTGCTGGACCGATAACTAGCTTATTCTTACCTATGATGTATTGTCATAATGTACTATCCTCTCTGCAGTTCTCCCTGGTGGCTTATAACCATAAATCTAATCTAGGGACATGCTCTGATATGATACTTATGTAATGCAAAACACCGCATAGAAATCGGTCCACAATTTTTTAAGGAAAATTTTTACAGAACACATGCACACAATATCTTATCTCAAACGCATATACCTTTTCCGTTCAGCGCCTACTGGTGGCCTATAATCGTGTAAAACATAATTTTCTGAAACGATACCTATGAAATGCAAAAAATCTCATCGAAATCGGTTTAGTAGTTTTTGAGGAAAATAGTAACAGACACGCGCGCGCAAAACCCAAACGTACGAGTTATATAGGCTCCGTTCCGTCGTGGGGATGAATTCAGGCATTCCAGTTAAAACTACTATGCAATTGTATGTTTTTCCGCTTTCTAAACCAGTGAATAATTCAACATTCTTATACTAACTAGTATGCTAGCACACATAAACCATATACAAGAACGATATACAATTCAGAACACACCAGAAACCACGAGAAATATAAATAATATATCGTAATAAATAATAATTATAGCATATATATATATATATGCTATATATCACCTCGGAGAGTCGTGGCAGCAGTGTGCCATCTCTGTTTAACCTCATTCTGAGGTCTTTTCATCGGGGTCTACCTAGCTTCATTAAAGAATGTCGACTTCCTCTTCTGGATAGCCGGCACTCTTCTCCACTAGAAGACTACCGTTCCCGGCCCTATCCTACTCGCTCCAGGCATGCGTTTCACATGATTTCCTTTTATCCAATATAACATAAACGAATTTTCTTGTATGAATTTGAATACAGGACATTTACACGTATTCTTAAGATAGAATAAGAACCACGGATGAAAACCTTTTTTTTCTGACCATTCTTAAACACCCCAAGGCAACCGGTCCTCGCAATTAAGCAAAACTCAGTCACCTCGGAGTGTCATGGCAGCAGTCTGCCATCTCTGTTTAACCTCATTCTGAGGTCTTTCCATCGGGGTCCCCCTAGCTTCATTAAAGAATGCCGACTTCCACTTCTGATTAGCCGGCACTCTTTTCTACTAGGAGGCTACCCTTCCCGGCCCTATTCTACTCGCTCCAGGCATGCTTTTCACATGCCCTTCGCTACACGCGGCTCTCACACACCTCGAGGGTCCCTAATGCCATCATCGGGAAGTTTCGAATCACCACACTTGCATGTAACGGATGAAAACATGTACGTTAGTAAGACCACCGAAACCTGTCGGCTTATATAGTTTTAAATTAAGCGATGCTTGCCCGAAACAAAAGTTCATTACTATCGAAGTTAAAGATAAAACAACTTATGACTTGAAAGAAAATTTATTTTTTTTGGATTTTGATGTGGCCAAACTAAAAAGTGAAAAGAATTACAAAATCTTTAAGTTTATACAGACAGAAATAAACTTCTTATAGTTCTTTAATTTTTTCTTATTTTTTTAGATATATTTATTTTTTCAGTGTATACTGGTGTCATAACCTTACAGTTTTAGTTCGTCTGATATGTAAGTTACTTATAAAAAAGGAATAATCTTTCTTAGAAACATTCTGCAGTTCACTTCACGCTTACTAAATATATTGAAAAGTGAAAACTTATCCTGATAAATTCATTGAGCCGAATGTATACATCAGCATTACAAGCCCACCAAAATTTAGGTGCTCTGTCTCCTAGAAAAAGCAACTTTAACAAGTGCCATTTGTGTGCGTTTCAAGTGTGACAGAGGTAAGATTGAATTAGACGCAAATTATATAGCTTTAAGTTAACGGCTGCCTTTGTTTACAATATCCTAGTGTCATACGCATTCATCCTACTCCATCAGACATTCCAGTTAAGTTTTACTATTCTCAATCTCTTCCGAAAAATTCAATACTGATTTCTTCTGAAGAATCACATTACATCTAATCAAAATAGTTGTAAAACTAATTTTTGGAAACTCAAATTTCCAACTAATTGAATATCATCTCATCTTTATCAATTATAACCAGGAATACGTTTGGCCAATCGGAAAAAGAATATTTATACTAATCATGTCAATGAAACAGACTTATTAATTCACTTAATTACTAACAATCTAAGATTAATTCTCATCAATTGGGATTCATCAAATTTTAAATGGAATTACCCATCACTATACGTAACTTCCTTGACCAACTGTGGTATGAACGTTGTTAAAATATATTAAGTTTGTTAAATTAATGGCACCTTTTATTCTAAGGAAATGGATTACACATAGTGCCTCTACTTAAAGGAAGGTTTATTTTTATTCGTTTTTGCTAACTTATTTCGGTTCAGACGGTCCTAGTTCTTAGTGCATTTTTATTACGAGAACATAGAATTTGTCGATCTATATGATATTTGAAAGTATTTTCTTAAAGCAAACAATGCATTTAAATAGATGATATCTGTTACTAATGTTTTTATACAATCATGTTATAAAATTCAGTCCTTCCTATTTCGTCTAATAGTGGGTATAATGTGAATATAATTTTTTATAACAGAAGATGCACTAGCGCTTCATCAGTTAAAGTCTCGTTCGCTAGTAGGCTTATTACTATATAAACACGCTAAAACCTGACCGGGATTCATACCCAAGAGGAACATCTTGTACAGTTATTCCACATTGTATATGTTCCGAAAAATAAAAATGAATGCATTTTCCAATTCAGAAAGGAAGGCTAAACCAGAAAATGTATGAACTTCGATCTGAATATATGCTGAATATATTTAACATTAGGCTGTTGACAAAACAACAAAACAGTTGTGTACAAGCATTTATGCTCGCAAGTGCAACCACATCAATTTGAACGTATATAATTTCATTCCTGAGCGTTCAACGAAGTGTCGTTATCACTGCGCTTACACGATATTTATATAGTACGTAAATAAATATTAAAAATTAACAGTTAAAAATTAAATTAAAAACTAAACACAGAAAAAGTGAAATAAAACCATAATGAAATATTTCATTAATAATCTAAATTAAAACACTAAAGTTATCATCTGTTATACGCCAAATGGTAAACAGCTGAAACCAACTCATAAATACTGTATGAAATTAAACAGATGGCCCTGAGAAATCGTAAAAGATTTCTCAAAGTCAATCAAATAAATGTTTTATTGTTCTCAACGAATTTCGCATGTCAGCCCTAAATTTCAACTTGCGACGCTGTGCCGCATAACAGATATAATCCACAAAGAAATGGTGCACAGTTAGTTGAGTCGCAGTGAGTACAAACGGGTGCATCTGTTTGTGTCATCAGATAACCATGAGTGAGCCTAGTGTGTCCTATTCGCAAACGCCAAATAATAACCTAGGAGCTCTACGGTGACACGTTGTTCTTAATTGGGTGAAGTTTATTTTCCATGGTAGCATTCCCTTCACTTTGCCACTCATCATGAACCAATTTCCTCAGAAAACAGATGAGATCGCTTGAGATAAAGCTATTGGTGAAAAGAGGCTGGAAATAAACTTCTTTTGCTGCACTTCAGCGTGCACATTGTATGGCTGGGAATCCAGCACAGGTTCATAGTTATATTACAAATAAAACACTAAATCTCACATACAATAGAGTGTCTCGAGTACATTTCATGCTACACGGATTTGAATACTAGATCGTGAATACCGGTGTTCTTTAGTGGTTGGATTTTCAATTAATCACACATCTCAAGAATGGTGGAACTGAGACTGTACAAGACTACACTTCATTTACACTCATACATATCACCCTCATTCATCCTCTGAAGTATTATCTGAAAGGTAATTACCGGAGGTTAAACAGGAAAAAGTGCATGTCACGCTCGGTTGGGAATAGTGTGAAAACAATCACACGCGTGTTTAACAAATTACTGTCTGGAGGATACTTCCCGGTACGCTGGAAAAAGGGTATTGTTAAATTGTTGTTTAAAGGAGGCGGCAAGGATCCCGTTGTTACACTTCGTTGTTTAGGCTCTTGGCATTGCTGCCGGTTATTGGTAAGGTCTTCGAAAAGTTGTGTACCTGCGTGTAAATGAGAGGCTGATCTCACAAGTTCAACGACGTGTTGAACTAAACTTCTAATCTCTTGAATAGGTAATTGTGTTTTTAATTTCAGTTCCTTCATGTCGCTCAGTATTGTTAAAGGCTCGACATATATGTTTTTTGTTTTAAAGATTTAATTTTCTAGTAGTACACCAATGGGATTATCACAAATGGTATTCGCATCGGTGGCTTTCCGACTGACGCAAGAACAAGGCTAAGAAATTCGTTTTACCGACGTTCTGAAGATGATTTTCCGTAAAGCCCGTATGAGCTAGGTACTGGAGGGATGGCGTGACGATCGAAACTGCAACATGGAGAGTGTCTTTCCGTACGAGGTCCAGTGCATGTCTTTAGCCCACCGGGCTGGTCTAGTGATTAACTCATCGTCGCAAATCAGCTGATTTCGAAGTGGAAAGTTTTAAAGTTGAAATACTGGTAAAGGCAGATACTTTTATACGAATTTGAATACTAGATTGTGGATAACGGTGTTCTTTGTTGGTTGGGTTTCAATTAACCACACATCAGGAACGGTTGACCTGAGACTACTACGCTTTATCTATATTCATACATATCAACCTCATTCATCCCCTGA
This sequence comes from Lycorma delicatula, assembly GCF_047948215.1. Lineage (NCBI taxonomy): Eukaryota > Metazoa > Arthropoda > Insecta > Hemiptera > Fulgoridae > Lycorma > Lycorma delicatula. The sequence continues at coordinate 39,521,163 of NC_134460.1, read as the reverse complement.
AGTAATTATACCCTGAAGGTAATACCCTCCGAAATCACCGGAAGGTATTATTAACCTTCCGGTGATTCCGGAGGGTAAACAGAAAAAAAGAGAGAAGTAGATGTTACTAATCCTCTGTAAGTTACTCATGGAGTCTGAGCAAACAAGTACATGTCGAAATGTTGGGCTAATTATATTTAATTAATATCCTTATTTATAGAAAACAGCTTCGCAACGAAAATACGGTCGATGCTGGAAAGACCAAACGTACAAACTGAAACAATTTGAACAACTCCATACTCACGAAGAAATTTTCACATACATAGTTTTGTAACACAATTTTAACATTTTGTTTTTTGATTCAAGGACTACTTAATAACGAGAAATACCATAATTTGGGACAGGTAATTTTTTTATTCAACAAAAAAATCTTACTTTTCAAGAAAATTTGTTTCAGTAAATTCTATAAAAATAATTTAATATTCAATCTTTGAAGTTAGATTAAACTTTAGTGAGATATTTGATCAAGGAACTTCATCTAATCATCACTTGCTGTTCGCTTATTTGGTTTCACTCCAAATCCTATAATCGCTATTTTATTTTATTGGAAAAACGTTTCGTAAACCTAGTACGGATTTTCAGTTCAGTTTCATTTTTATGCAATTACTTAGCCCATATAATCCCCAATAATTTAGAAAATTGTTCAGAGTTATTGTAGTTTTGTTACTGATTCTATAATACTCTGCAATTTAATGTGTCCGTGTGTATTGGAGCGAACGTGCGGTAACCTACCCGTATTGATTCCACATAACTGATTAAGTGACTCTTCGTGCGTTGATTTCCAACGTCAGTTAATATTTTACAACCAACTACGAAACAAAGGTTATTTGTATAACGATTTTGTACATCGCATTTGTTTGTATTTCTCGTAACCAAACTTTAAATATATATATTTTTTTTAGATATTAAATGTTATAATACGTTGATATGGATTTACTTTTTTAATTTTTAAAGTTTTTTCTGATAAAAAATTAAGTCACTCTTGGGACTTAACTACGCATGACTTAAGAAAAAATATTTATCTTTGTTCATGTTTTTCTAAAACTAGATTTTAGTTAGTAAAGACTAGCTTTTAACGTAATCTAAAGTACGTTCGGAAAGTCACTGTGGAGTATGCTTTAGAATTATGTGGTTCATTCGGTTCTTTCGACGTTAGGTCGGTTGTCAAGTGGGTTCGTGGGGCGTTGCTCAGTAATAAACCAAGACGTCAGTTGTTGATTTGTGACTGAACCAGCTTCGTTTCGTATCGTGTTGTTTCGATAATCGCAGTCAATACTTGCGAGAAATGTAATGATTCTTTCCTAGAGGAAGGCATTTTTCACATTGATCAAATATTTCGTGAAGGTGACAAGTAAACTGATTCAATGAAGCACAAGGTTTATGTTTCCAAATACTCCTATTCCTCACTGTAATGCAGTTCAAACTCTTATTGAAAAATTTCGGGTAACAGGCTATGTTGAAGACGCTGATCAACTAGTGGAAGACCACCTAAACTAAATGAAATGAAGCTGCTTGATAGTTCGGATACTATGGCCGAAAGGCCATCAAAGTCTATATGTAAGTTAGCACAGCAGCAAGATATCAGAGTTGCTGTCATACATAAAGCTGTAAGGAAAGAATTGAAATTTTTCCCCTACAAAGAACTGCGTGTTCAAGAACTGAAACCTACAGACTATGCCAAAAGACTAAATTATCGTCAATGATTTAAACGTTTTATTGACCATAATTCCTCAACATTGCATTTTGTTTTTATAGATGAAGCGTGGTATGATCTGGGATTGTATATTAATTCACAAAATACACGACTGTGTTTGAAAACTCCCATGAATTGCACTAACAATCTTTACACGAAGCAAAACTTGGAGTCTGGGTCGATCTCTCTTGAAAATATAGTTAATAGAGATCGTTATTGTGCTATTAAAAAACTTAATTAGTCAGTTAAGAAAAGTTGAAATCAATCACGGTTGATTCCAACAAGATGGTGCCACAGCGCATACAACTAACATGTCCATGACTTTTTTACGAAATATTTTTCATGAAGAAATCATTTCGAGGGGTTGTAGCCTGCACGATCGGCCGATCTGATTCTCCCAGATTATTTTCTCTCGGGAGCAGCGAAACAAGCAGTGTATCACAACAGATCACGCACACGATTGACGAACTAAAAACCGCAATAACGGCATACGTACGTGAAATCCAGTACATCAGCTGGTTAAAGTGTTTGAAAATAAATTAAAATGTGTGCAGTGTTGTATTAATGTTAGAGGAAGTCATTTTCAACACCTGTTATAATCTATTTCAGTTACTATAATATCAGTTTCTATAAAATAATGAAATAAAAATACAAAGTAATAATTAATAAAGTTTCGTTATTACACTTCCATAATTTCAGTGCATAGCAACTTTTCAAACGGCCTGTAGAAAGCATCAACTGCAATATGGATTGTTTTTTCATATTTACAGTATACAACGTGCTTATTATTTACGTTTCATTTAAAGAATACTTTATTTATTCATTTATTATTATTTTTTAATTAAACGTCCTTTCTAGATACCAAATTTTAATCCACCGATGTAATGAGACCGCTATGAAAAAGTTAGATGTGATCACAACCCGTGGTACTAGATATATATTTATATTTGCTTCAATTTGGTAGAATTTTGTATCTATTACATCGGTGGATTAAAATTTGGTATCTATAAAGAAAATTTAATTTAAAAATAATAATAAATGAATAAATAAAATATTCTTTAAACGAAACGTAAATAACAAACACGTTGTATACTGTAAAATTCGACCAAATTGAAGCAAATATAAACATGTATTGTATGAAGCAAATATAAATATGTACATAATATGTATCTTGTACCACCGGTTATGATCACAATAGTTTTAAAATCGGGCGTAAGATGTTAATATAATATTAAAAAGAAATTACAGTAAAATAAAACAAAAATTTATTTCTACTGATGTAGCCATCATAGAATTAACAATATTATGTTTAATAATGTTCACACATATTTTTCGCGGAAAAATAAAGTATTTAAATCAAATTCAAAGTTTTCTAGAAACAGAAAAATAATAATGTACTCGTATAATTTTAAATAACCATGCGAACTTCTAAATCACCTTGTTTCGGATTCGATTCCTGGTAAAGATCTGATATGTTTCATTCATTCATTTTACTTTCCTCGTTATAATATCCGTAGAAGAATAATACAAATTATACGAATAAAATAAAAATAAAAAAAAATAAGCTATCATGATAAAACTATTGCAGAATTCTCTTTCTCCCACAGAAAAATTTAATATTTTTTAAACTCGGGTTAAGGGTAATATCTAAAAAATATGCACCACTAATAATCCTACAGCATTTCAGAATACCACAATTATTTAAATAAAACATTTTGTGGTTGAGGTTTTAGAAATCATTTAAATTTACATTAAAAAGAAACTGAAGATGAATTTACGTAACAACAAATCATAAAGTAGAAAATTAGTTTATTTGTCTAAATCGTTCATCTTATTACTTGTAACATACAAATTAAAATAAATGCAATTTTCTATTTCTTGTATTTTTATCTCAAAATTTAATAGCTACATTAAATAAGCATATTTCGCATATCTTTACTGTATTTTACGAGCAAAGGTTGTGTTAATGAACTGAAACCGTGATTTGAATTTTAACTGAAAAGGATATTTATTATATTTTCTGATTAATGTGGAAAAATTTTTCGTGTGAAAAATACATTTAGTATAACAATTGATATGCAAAAGAGGTGCGATTATCCTGCAGGGTGTAATTTTACTATTCTCATTCGATTCGTACGCTGTAACTAATATACTGTTTCATCATATATTTTTTAAATTTATATTAAAAGATACTTCAATATTAAAAGATGTATAAAACATATTTTAATATTAAAATATATTTGTTAACATGAATATAAGACAAATAAAATAAATTTAATTTATTTTTAAATGGTGGTCAACAGATAATTAATTAATGATTATATTTAGGTTAAATGATATGTCTTCTCCCACTCGCGCGTGTGTATGTGTAAATATTTATGTACGTATATTATTTAGGTTAACATCAAATTTATGAAATACATCATCTCTTTCCCTTCATATCTTAACAAACTTTGCTTTCAACTTTGGAGAAGTTCTTGTTCCTTTGTACTTGAAAAGTTGAACTTCTTTATCTGTAATAGGAAGAATTATATTTATGGTTAGCAGTTTTGCTCATTAGATTGCGACATACATATGTAAGTGTTGATTGTTAAATATGATTAATTCAATGCTTTCAGCTTTACGATATTTATACTAATTTACTACTTCAGTGAAACTTCGAATATCTGGGGTAATTTGGATAGTATTTACTTCGTACACTGATAAATTCAGTTAATAAAAACTTTTCTCTTTGTGCATTAATTTTATAAATGAGATTTTAAAATCAAATTATTAAATTTAATTCGAATTACAAACATTTTCTTCGTTGTATATTAAAAAGAAGATTTTACGGCAAAATAAAAAAAAATAACGTACACAGTGAATCAAACATTACAATATTATTATGAATATAAAAACACTCTTATGTATAGATCTATAAAGATTAGAAAGCTTAAAAGAAAACACAGAATTTAATATTTTTTATGATACATAAAATATTTACTTGCATTTTAAAAAAAGTCTGTAACTCCTTTATTTGAAAGCGTGTTGCACAACTGCTTCACAATCACGTCAGTTCATTAGCTTACAGTAAATCAATAAAAAAAAACCCTAGTCAACATTGTGCCAGACATTGAAAAACTTTTGTCAACAAAGCGTAACTTAGCTTATTGTCGAATTAGCATCTCAAAAGTGAATTGTTTGATTTTTATAAAGTATATAAATGAACAGCTTGTTAAATTTGATTGATTACTTTCTAGCAATTTCTCAAATATATTATTTGAGAGATAAATTCATAAAAAAATTGTTTTTTTAAATCTGATTCTTAAGATTTTATTTGGCTAAATATACTTCATAATTTACAACATTTTTTTTTCAAATTTTGAAAACTTAATCCTCATAATGCTTTAAATAAACGTGTCAAAATTCAAACTATTAAATTTTATAGATTTACGCTTTTAATTGAGAATTTTTATATTCCCTACTACAGCTCTTAGCGATGTAAGACACACTGTTCTGAGTTCATTATGAATTACGTACGAGCTGTGGATTAAATAGGAAAACTTAAGATGAGTAGATTTTTTATTTCAATTTTTTTTAGCATTAAATTGTAGGCTTGACAAGAACTTAACAGAGCTCTTGTTAAGCAAATAAATACCTAAAGGTATTTATTTTTATTCGGAAGATATCAGGTTATATTTTTGTTCGGCTACTGTTATATGAGTAAAGAATCTACTTATCTTTGTATTCAAAAAAGAATCTGAAAATATTGTGTCCCTATTTTTACCTAATTATAATACCTTTATCTGTTTCTAATTTATTATATTGAATTCGTAACGAAAATTATATACATAAGACGAGGTGTATGAGAAAAGCAATAAGACTGGTAACACTGCGAGCAATCTGGCAAGGCTGTGTTTACTGGTCTGTGCTAAACCGGTTTGTTCATCCCTTCCACAAGCTCAGCACGAGTTTCAACTCCGTTCAGCCAACACATTATTTTTGACAGCGCCATCAGTGAAGTTGTGTTTTTGTTGTGTTACGAAAATGAAGCAACGGAATTTAGAGCAGCGTTATGCAATCAAGATTTGTGTTAAACTTGGGGAATCCGCGAGTGTGACCTCTGAAAAATTGAAACAGGCCTATGGGGAACATTGGTTATCAAGAGCACAAGTTTTCCGCTGGCACAAATCATTTTTGGAAGAGCGAGAACACATTGAAGATCAACCTCACTCAGGGAGACCTTCAACTTCAAAATCTGACGAAAACGTTGAGCGTGTGAGGGTTCTTGTGAGATCAAACCGTCGTTAAAATTAAATTAAAACACTTTCACCGTAAATAAAATTTTGACAAACGATTTGAACATGCGAAAGGTTTGTGCGAAATTGGTGCCGAAAACCTCACAACGGAACAGAACAACAATGGAAGAAACGTGTGCGTTGATCTTCTTGAGAGGATTGACGATGACCAAGAATTCTTCAATCGTGTGATCACAGGTGATGAATCCTGGATATTTGAGCACGATCCTGAAACAAAGCGGCAAAGCGAAGACTGGCACATTCCGTCATCTCCTCGACCGAAAAAAATGTCGAACGAGCAAATCAAAGATCAAAACCGTGCTGATTTGCTTTTTTGACAGTAGGAATATCGTGCATAAAGAATTTATTCCTCCAGGACAAACTGTCAACAAAGTGTTTTACAAAGGTGTTCTTGAAAGGTTCAGGAAAAGAGTGATTCGCGTGAGACCAGACATTTCAGACAAGTGGATGCTTCATCATGACATTGCCCCATTTCACACGGCCATTTCTATCACGGAATGTTTGACCTCAAAACGCATTCCTGCGGTTCCTCAACCCCCCTATTTACCTGATTTGAGTTCTTGTGACTTTTCCTTTTCCCGAAATTGTAGCATGTCTTAAAATGACGTCATTTTGGAACTCTGGAGAACATCCACAATTAACAGTCCTACCAGTTGAAGCCTTCCAGCGCTGCTATCAGGAGTGGGAATAACAACTCCGCCGGTGTATAGCTACCCAAGGGAACTACTTTGAAGGGGATAATATTGTTTTTTGAAAAAAATAAAAACTTTGGTAAGTAAAAAGCCAGTCTCAATACTTTTCTCACACACCTCGTATGTCTTATTTCTCTACGAATTGTAGTTGTCAAGTAAAAACCTTTACCTAATTATGATTTGAAATTTTATTAATGAATTCAAAACATTATAAAAAATAATCCTTTTAAATATGAGACAATCTAGTTATTCACTTTGCGAATTATAATTATTCAAATAACATTTTTATACAAGCACTTTTAAAAATAAGAACTATTTTCAAAATCATCAAAGAAAAACCCTCAAGTAATGTATCTGTCAGTTTTTGTTTAAAGTAAATCAACATATGAATAACTTAACGGTAGAAAGTTTTATTACACTTAATCAAAAACTGACGGTTCATTTCGAAAATATTTATTTTCAAACTCGAACGGATGTAATATATAAACTGCCAGTAAACGGGTTTGTGTTTGTATTTGCATTTCTAATCGAATAAACAAACTATGATTGGATAAATAGTTCCATCTATATTGTAAATCCTATTATTACAGATTTTATTTTAGCTCTATAAATAAATTTATAATCCTTAAATAATAGTAAAGTTAGTATTTGATAAAATTAAAAAGAAGTTATAAAAAATGTATTTTCTTCTATTTATTTTAATTTTTGAAATAAAAAGATAAAAATAAATAAAAAGTTATTTTTAGTTTATTTTCTAGTTTTATTGATACTATTCCAGAGATAGAAATGATTAATGGTTTCATATTTATTACATTATGTTGGCATGTAAGTTACCTTTTATTTCCTCTCTCAGAAAATTCATATAATGTTTTTTTCTTTGTAAAAAAAAAATTATTTGTATATAAATTAATAACACAATAAATGTATCGAAATACATTGTTAAAATAACATCATAGAACTGGTAAATGGCTATGTAGATATAATTTGTAATTTATTTATTTGGCAATTATATATATACAATCTGTTCCCTCAGAACAATGAATAATTGACTTGAATGAGGGGATGTCCATCAGTATTTACTCTTCTCTATTCCATTTATTTTAGCTGGAATCCTGCAACAGATGCTGATGGATATAATGAAACTAAAAAATGCAACATAAAAAAATGCCATAACTAATCGGAACTCGAATCCAGAACCTCCGGATAGAAGGCATAGAAGATATCATTCCGCCAAGGAGAAAATATTATTCTATAATACAAATTAAAGTATTCTTCATATCTACGGTAAACATTCTATTCTTATGAGAAATGAAAGACGTGTTTACGACATGTTTCCTATAATAAAAATTTCCCAACGTTGTTTACTAGAAAAGAACTGTACGGAAAAATATGTGATAGATAAAAAAAAATTGATAAGAATTTTTTTGAATAGAATCAATATTAAAAAAAATAATAATGTATTGGTAGGGAAAACTGAATAGAAATGAAGTGCATAAAAATATTTTCAAGGTAACCTAACTGAGTGGATGTGAAGAAAAGAAATGAGTGTGTGTTGAGGCAGGAAGTAATAGAAATGATATGGTTTGGTAAACGATAGTAGAGAAAGAGTTTTAAAAAGAAGACCGATGAATGAATGGAGAGAAGAAAACTAATAATAAAACCATTCATTTGGATAAAAGCAATATTTGGAGGAGAAATTTTATCTTTTATTATTCACAACAGTGGAATTTGTTCTATAGAAATGAAGCAAATACGTAATTATAATGGGAAAGGTTTATTTTTAGTCGTGTCTATTCAACTGTAAATTTCAACGTTAAAACACAAGTTAATTTTGTTATATTTACGAATGATTTTTGTCCATCGAATTGTCTTTATATAGTTATATATAAAATAACAACGACAACGTATCTTTTTTGTTTTTTTTTTGTGACGAATATAATCTCATAGTCAGATATTTTAAATTCAAACATGTTAAAATATCATGTGTAAAAAGCCATACTTTTCAAATTTAAAACACAAAAACTAACCTGGCGTTTATACTTTTTTTTTCATAATGTTGTAATATTTTTTAAAATGCAATAAGTCTGATAATAAGCTGATTAATCAAAAAATAACCAATAAAAAACATTTTTTAGGAACTAACGAAGCATGTTCTTTATCCTGTAGAAATGATAATTTTGGATAGTTTAGAACGTGTATTGTAAATTAAAGCTTTGATTTTTATTTGAACTGTTCATACTAGGTTTTATCCGTGATAGAGTTTTCAGTTTTATTTCTCCATTATAACTTTTTAATAATTTATTTGTTGCCTCGAAAGTGTATTTTTTATGAATATCATTTTTATTTTTTAACATTGAGAATGATTGATTAATAATCGAATTGCTTAGAGCTAAAATGTAGTGTTTTTTTTTCTTTTGTATATTTTTTAAGTGTTATTTTAAATATTACATTCACTAACCATTTAACAAAACTCATTCGATGTACATTAATGTTTTCCGTACAAAATTTTATGAAACTGATTAAAAATAAATGAAACATTTTATCTCGTGTAGTTATGAAGGACATGAAATAAAGAGGAATTTAATGCCACAGACCCACTTTTAGATAGATTTCATAAGAAAGCTACCTATTGTAATGGGTACCATGATTCGACTTCCGGAAAATTTCAACATATCTTCCCGTTTCACATCCCCCAGACCTCAAAACCACTGTCAGCTCAAAAGTTTATATATAATATATATTTTACTTTCTCGTTGACACGATAACTGCCGTAATTTTGCGCCAATCATTTCAAATTGTTCCTTAAAAATAACTCGTCCCAAAATCCCGGTCGAGTTCGTTAACGGTCAAAATCGGATCATGGGTAGTTGAAATGGGTGGGTAACGAAAAATCAAAATATCGCTATAACTTTCTTATTAAATAAAATATCGAATTCGTTTAAAGTTCCTATTATACTTTTAATAAGGTCCTAAAAGTTATGGTGTTACGTTTTTGATATCACCAACCATTGGGCCCAGGGGGGTTGAAAAAGTGGGGTTTCGAAGACAAAAAAGAATTATACCTCCCTTAATAGGCACAGTATCGAATCTGTTTAAAAGGATCATTAGTTGTCTAAACATTACCTAAAACCTTTGACTGAAACAATTTTTGATATGACCAACTCTTACGGCAAGGGACGAACAAAATATTGCTGGAATTTTAAGATGGTGCTTGTCGTACGCTAAATATGTGAAAATTTTTCACATGCACTTGCACTTTTTTCACATGCATTGTCGTATTCAGTATATTTGAAATTTTTATTAACTTTAAGGTGGAAATCTTTTTTATCCCCTGCTTAGCACCAGTGAAATTTACGTCCGGCTTCCGGCGTGCCGAAAGGGGTTTTTTCCCTATCAGGTGTATTTGTGAGAACCTCTATTTAAAAAAAAAAGACAAAAATTAAACAAAAACTGTAGTTTTATCAGCGAATAATTCTATAAACGCTCATGGAGACTACAGTTGCTACATAAAGTGTACGCTTGGATTTCATAATTCATCAATTCATTCAAGTTTATTACTAATGGGATATTTTAAATTAGAAATTACTTTAATAAATACTTTGTGCTCGCACAAAATAGATTTCGTGTGAGCACTGTACCTAACTTTCATTTATTAGATTATAGAAATTGATAATTGTTGTAAGACGTCATTATTTCCTCTTATATAGTTTTAAGACGATTATAAGATAAATGCTCACTATTGATTAGTAGATCGTCCAGTTCACAAATTTTTGGATAGCCATATTTATAACTTTTTAGTACGTATAAAATAACGTTTGTAACAGTGGAATCGATATAGACTATATGTCATATTGTCTCTTTCTGTTAATCGATTGTAAAATACGTGTACAAAATATAGACAAAACTACCCGCCCAAAAAAATATAAATCTTAGACTAATAGACACGCAACCTTGTAATAATAATTGGTAGTCACTTAAAATTGTCAATATATTTATTAAAACTACCCAATCGTAATTGAGTACGTACTTCATTTGATAACACAGGCGTATTGACTATTTAAACAAAAAAAAAAAAATGGCAAACGCAATCAAAGAATTAATATTGTTGATCTCTCATTTAAATGTAAGCTTTTAAATTCTATTAAAAATATTTCTATCATTCAGTTAAATTAAATTAAAAATAATAAAAAAGTATTAAAAAATAATACAATTATTTATATATGCAATAGAAGTCATCCCCAAATAAAAAACAAGTTACTAATCTTTAATTTGATAAAATTTAAAAAGAATCAACATATATAATGAATGAATGAAAAAGAATCACTTTTTTATTTTTTAAAAGTTAGTTCTATATTTTATTATTTTATAATTTTTTATTTAATCTTATTAAAAATATAAATTGATCAACTTAAACCACAACCCATTTGAAGAAAGCCATCCGCAAGCATGCAAAAGTAAAAAAAAAAAATCTATCTTAATAAAAACAAGAAAAGAAATATGAAAAACGACGTAAAGTTACTACTGTCAAACATGAATTAAGGCCTCTAAAATGTGAGAAGATACATTATTATTATTGTTGTTATTATTATTATTATTATTATCCCACATTTTCACAGCTTTTTCTTTTGCCGGTGACATTTCTTAAACTCGGAGTAATTTATACCAACCAGATTAGGCTTGCTATTGTTGACTAAGTGCCTTCCGGGCAACATGGCAGGTGTCAATTATCACGCTCCTTTGCATTAGCGCGTGGGACTTCCACTGAATCTTCAGTTTTTCAAGACTGTTGTGCAAAGTAGATGGTATTATTCCCTCCGCAGATATAATTATTGGGTTTATATGAACTTCTTTCTGATTCCACATTTCTTTAATTTCAAAAGCAAGATCTGTATATTTCTGCAGTTTCTCTTTGCGTTCAGTGTTGATGTTGTTACTTGATGGGATGGCTACGTCTATTAGGTAAGTTACTTTTTCCATTTTATCAACTACTACTATATCTGGCTTATTATAGTTGATGGATTTTGCTGTTATAATTCCCTGGTTCCAGAACATTTTTGCGTTGTTGTTCTTCAAAAAGGAGGCTGGCTCATAAGTACAGTAGAGTCCTTTTTGAAACTCTAACTTTTATTTTTTGCAGAGTTCTATGAGTACAATTTTTGCCACGTTGTTGTGCCTCCTGGTGTACTCCGTCGGAGCTAGAATCGGACAAACAGTGATTATATGGTCTATTGTTTCATTGTTTTGCATACATAGCCTTATTATTTTTTTTTTTTTTTTGAGGTTTCTCACCGAAGTGGTTATTCAGATCATATGACGGAAATGTACCAAGTCACAAGTTTCTCTATTGTAGGAACTTCGTTGCAATCGTTTTTAGAATTATGACTTTCTGTATATTGGTATGAATATGTATTGAGAGATCTAATTTCTTCACGTATCGTGTCATTGTTTTTGGTGTTACGACTGTGACTGATATGTATGATCGGTACTATTGTTATTAAGTCCTGTTTCCCAATTTCTTTCAGCTTTATTGCAAAGGGACTGTATATTTTTCTATTTTATCTCTTTCTTTTAATATTAAATTATTGTTCGATTTAGAAATATCTATTAGGTACGTATGTTCTGATTTCTTGATTAATATGATGCTTGTTCTATCGCATGTAATTATTTTGTCTATTAGTATTTATCTGTCCTAGTACAGTTTGTAATTTGCGTTTTCTATTACGTTTTCAGGTGTGTACTTATAGTATGCCATTTCTGTTACGATAAGTACAGAGTGAATTTTAGTCCTGTTACCCAATTGTTAATGTCTGGTAATTTTTTTCTAAGAAAGGGAAATTTTGTTTTGTGATACGAAGTTGGTAGCCCTACTCAACCGGTATAGATACGGCAGTGTGAGTTGATTCTCCTTGAGCTGTGTAAACTTTTGTGCCGTTTCCGGTCATGTTACGAACTGAATGTCTTTTACCATAGAACAACGAGTTTTCATTCTTGAACAATATTTTGCTACGAAATCGTACGCGAGTGTAAAAGAATCATTTCAAATTAAATTTGTTGGTGTTCCTCCGCTAGAAAAAAATGTCCTTTTCTAGGCTAGCAAACCGATTTCGAGAGACAGGTAGTTTTTGCGACAGAAAACGTAGTGGTCGACCAACTCGCTTGACAGATGACGTTTTAGAGAATGTGAAAACAAGATTGCTTAATTCTCCACGGAAAAGTTTACGAAAACTTTCCACGCAAATCGGTTTGTCATATTCAGTGTTCAGAAAGCTGATAAAAAATTGAAATTGTATCCGTATCGCGTACGATTAGTCCAAGAGCTTCAGCCTCCAGATTTAAACAAGCGTTTGCAACATTGCCGTTGGTTTAGGTCTCTCGTAAACGATAACGGAATCGAATTTTTAAACACAGTGTTCTTTAGCGATGAAGCTAGGATCCATCTCGACGGTTATGTGAACAGTCAAAACTGTCGAATTTGAGCGGTTGAAAATCCTAACGCTTTACAAGACAAATCTTTACATTCTGAAATAATTGGTGTGTGGTATGAGATATCTCGTCATTTTATAGTCGGACCCATATACTTCGAACAGACAGTAAATGGTGAAGGATACAGGATTATTGTGCGCTAATTTGTGTACCTCCTGAAACCGGTATTGCCGGTTTCAGCAAGACGGCGCTACATGCCACACATCTCGAGCAACCGTGGATTTTCTGCAAGATTTCTTTGATGATCAAAAAATAAGCAAGGGCTTATGGCCTCCAAGGTCCCCAGACCTCACATCTCTTGATTACTTTTTGTGGGGCTATATTAAGGTTTCTGCTAATATGCTGAAAAGAGTCTGTGCGTGTATAACCGGAAGGGGTGGGCATTTTGAGCATATTCTTTAACAGTTATGTAAGTAATAGCTTTTTATTAAATCTATTTTGTAAGTAACAAATACATTTTTTTATTCCACCTAAATTTCCCTTTCTTAAATTACATTTAAAATTGGGTAACGGGACTAAAACTTCACTCTGTACATATTTAACTGCAAGTTCTTGGTGAATTATTTTCGCCGCTGTGTTGTGTATTTCAGTGTAGTCTGTTCCAACGAGTATTTTACAACCTCCTTTTATATGTTTGATAGTTTCTTTGAATCGTAGGTATTTTCTGCACGTATCTGTTTCATGATGAAGTATTTTCTGAAGTTTTTCGTGCCTATTACCTTATCTTGTACGGCTAGTGCAAATCCTTCAGTCTGTGGGAAAAGTTGTCCTATTGTGAACCATTTATATGATAATTTTCGGTCTATGTTTGGGTCTTGCATTATGTTATTGTTATTACCATGGAGTGATTTTTTCTTGTTTTGCTGCTGTTGTTTGGATGTTATGAATGTCCTTTTCTTGTAGCTTGAGTGGTGCATATTACTTGTCAGCTTTGTTAACTGCTTTGTGAGGGATGTGTTTTTGTTTAAGTTCTTAGGTTTTCTATTTGAAATTAGTTGAGGAATATTTTTTGGCCTATAAGGCCTGTTCCTTCTTTCCAGCTAATTGTAATTCTTTCAATGCACGAATTTTGATGCAATATACGGTTGTCTGTTTCTTTAAACATGTTGAGACGGTTTAGATCTTCCAGGTGTGTGTCTGACCATTTAATTACGCTAAAGGAGAATGTTAGAACTGGGACTGCCCCCCCCTCCCATATAGGCATATGTATTTATTGCCTTGATGTTTTTGCGTTAAGTTTTGATTTGAATATACCGATTAGTCTGTGATTGTATCTCTTTTGAGCCATTCTGTTAGAGATAGCGCCAGTGTAGTATTATAGGTGGGAGCCGTTCAGACGAGCGAGTAGTCGGTTCACTTTTATTGCAATCTAATATCTTGTTATTCAACACATTTTTTAATGTTTTTATGATCTATGCTTGTATTTTGTTCACAGCCGAAGTATTTGTACGTTTCTGCTATTCATTTAAATTATTCTCTTACGTTACAAGAAAAAAATCCAGCAGAAGAACTAACAAAATAATGCAATATCCATCATTAATATATAACCATACACATACAATAAATAAATACAAGTACATACAGTGAAATGGATAACTCCTGCTTTTTTTAATTCAAAAAAGAATTAATAAGTTTCCTGGCATAATGTAACTAGAATAAAATTAAAGGGTAAAATATGGTAATCATATCAAAAATGGATATCGGATTGTTTGGAAATCTTTACGATTTGGGGCCAACTGGTTCATTTAGACAAAAAAGACATACGTATGTATATATGTGTATACTTATGTCCGTATGCTGATCACACTGCTTTTGGCCTTGTATATCAAGATTAACCAGATTTTTTCAAATTTGGCTCAGTTATTTTAAACGTGGAGAATTGTTCATATAATGTTTTTCAAAATTCGTTTAGAATGTGAAACTGATTTTATTTTCTTTTGAGACGTGATAGAAAAAATTTTATTAAAGCAAATTGTTACCTGCTATGCATACATAAAAAGGAAAAAAATAATAATTCAAAAACAACCTCGAGCTTTTAAATTTTATTCCGCACATCTAAAAAAGATATATTCGGTTTTTTTTTGGATCTAACTTTTTTAATTTTTATTTTTGTAAGATTTATTTTTGTATTTATCTTCATTACTTACAGGACTGATAAAATTAAAGTAGCTTTGGTATCTTATTATATAGTCTTAATACAGAGTGAACTTAAATTATTCAGCGCATTTTAGGGGTTAATAAAAAATTAAAAAAGTAGCGTGTTGTTTTCTTTTTCAAACATTAGTGTAAGTACTAGTAAAGTTGCTGATGTACAACAATTTCAGTTGCGGAGCAATTCGTCGGTTGTGTAAACTGTATACATTAAGTAATGCCGGATAACCAATTAATTACAATCACTTCCTTTACGTACTTTTAAAAATTTACACTTCATTAATTAAACATTGCAATGAGTTTTAATAATTTATATTTTTAGTTAAGTTCACATTTTAAATATATATTAAATATGTCTAGCTAGAACAATAAAAATTTAGTGATGTTGTTCTAATACATCTTAAAGGAAAGTAAATTTTAATAATTAATTCTAACAATAATTATGATCAGCTGGTTCATTAACAAATAAGAAGAAAGAAGAAGATGACAGAGATGTTTACATTAAGCAAGAGGACAAAGAAAACAAATGAATCTGAACAACTGATGACTTTGAATGAACACGTCGGCACGAAATAAAAACTGGCGGGATCGTCAGTTGAGCATTGGGTACCGTAAAGAAGAAAGCAACGTGCGTATTTTGGTTTCATTTACGCGGATCCGTTATTACTGTTTGTAGACGTTTTCGTTTAGAATATGGCCAAGAACCTGTTAATAAAGGGGCTCTATTAAACATTGGTATGAGCAGTTTAAGGGTACAGGAAGTGTAGAAAAATGGTGCTGACAGACCTCCTGTCTCCAAGGAATTTGTGGATCGAGTAAGATAAATTTTTCACAGAAGCCCGGGTAAATCGACTTGTCGTGCTAGTTTAGAATTGGGAAAACTGCAATCGAAGATTTTTTTGGTTTTACACAAGTGTCTAAAACTTCACGCATACAAAATTCATTTGATGCATGCAATTGAAGGTGACTGACTATAAACTACACCGTTTTTTTCCTTGATCGTTCCTGATAAAGTGAACGAAGATAATTCGATTTTTAATCTTCTGACGAACCTGCCTTCCAGATATCTGATCACCGTCATAGTTATAGTTATAGTTATAACGGTTAACCGTTATAGTTGTCGGATTTGTGTTAGCGAGAACCCTCATGCTGTTCAACGAGCTAGTTATCTAGACATGTTATAAGAGTATGCAAAACCACTAACTGAACATCGAATAACGAGCGTTTATTTCTAACAAGAGCATACTCATTCACTGGGGTTTACATGTTAGAGACAAACTGTATGAACAATTTCCTCGACGACGAATTGATCTTGACGGACCAATTCCCTTTCCACCTCAATTTACTCCTTTCGATTTCTTTCTTTGAGGGATATTCAAAGACAGTGTGTACGCAACGAAGGTTGTCAACATCAATGAACTAAAAAGAATCGAACGTGTAATTAGCAGATTAACTCCAGATATTTATCGTAATGTGTAGCCTGAAATTGAATTTCGTCTAGGCATTGTAAGCACTACAAAATGTGCTCATGTGGAACTTGTTTGAAGTCAATAAGTGTTGTATAAAAAAGTATATGAAATGCCCTGTTCAACAATAAAACATGCATGTAAATACATTGCTTTGTTATTTTTTTATTAACACCTAAATTGCGGTTAATAATGATCCTCTATTTAGTTAATGATTATTATCTATATTAAAATTTACGCTTTATTTTTTCAATAGTTTTAAATAATTCTCTTTTAAATTAATATATATTTGTTAGCGATTACGTCTTTATAAATAATTTTTTCTAAACTCTCACCTCAGAGTAATGAAGTTCTTCATATCGTGTGGTGGTTTTCAGAAATGTTTTTATTCAAAATTGGCAATTTTGATGCTTAAATATTATTTGTTAATCATGATGACTAGTAGAAGGGAAAGTGGTGGATTACTTTGCCACCTTTTTTTCTTTCTTTTAAATTCAGCAAATTTAAATAATATTAAAGTTTTGTTTTGCTTCTAAATGTAGAGAGTACGATATATTTGGTGTATAATTATGATTTAATTTTTACCTGTGTAAAATTATTTATATTAATAATAAAGTTTAAAAAAATTAGGTACCGTAGTTAATATTATGTATAATGTGATATTTATTAGTGAGGGAAAGAGCGAAATATTATATTTCTGTCTGGATCAAAAATGTCAAAAGTTATCCTGTTGCACCTCGAATAAGGGACAGTCGTATTTTATCGATGTAAATATATTGCAAGTTATTATGTATAATATAATAAGGATATAATATATAATTAAGTTACGTAATAAATCAATAATATTAGTCCCTACATTTATATAAATAAATCAAACATCTATTTATATAAATATAATCATTATTTATAAATAATTAAAAAAACAGAAGCATTTGTATCCTTCTCTTTAAGTGCATCCCGAGATGTTAGCTTAAGTCGTCTGCGGTATAACAATTTCTTTCAATAAAATCACAAACTAAACCCACCGAGTTGGTCTAGTGGTGAACGCGTCTTCCCAAATCAGCTGATTTGGAAGTCGAGAGTTCCAGCGTTCAAGTCCTAGTAAAGTCAGTTATTTTTACACGGATTTGAATACTAGATCGTAGATACCGGTGTTCTTTGGTGTTTGGGTTTCAATTAACCACACATCTCAGGAATGGTCGAACTGAGAATGTACCAAGACTACTGTACTTCATTTACACTCATACATATCATCCTCATTCATCTTCTGAAGTATTATCTGAATGGTAGTTACCGGAGGCTAATCAGGAAAAAACAAAATCACAAACTAAAACATTCTAATACGTTCATCAAACAAATTATTCCGATTTTTCTTCTTATTAGGATATAGTAGAACAGAAACATTGAATGATAGTTATAATACAGAATAATATTCCCGGATTAAAAAAAAAATAAATGGCAAATGAAAATAAGGAGATTAATAAATTCGATAATCATAGGATCTGTTATTGAACACTAATTTTTTACTGCAAAAAATATAACAATTGAACATTTATCTACAAAAATGTCTACAATTTACATACTAAATGTACTTTCAAATTTCCTATTAGCCACTGAAACATTGTAATATAATATTTTAATACCGATTTTCAGACACATTTTTTTAGTCAAATTCATATATTAACTTTCATATCCTGGGGAAAAAAGTAATAAACTGTTTTCAAAATGTTATAAAGCAAGTTTTCTATTAGATTATTAGTTGTGATACATAAATTTGAACTGCTACCGACCTATCAATACGTAAGACTACGTACGAGTATAAAAATCCTGTTGCTGTTTCTTTATAAATGTACCGAAAAAACTGATCTCTTATCGGGCTTTGTTTGCGGTCTGAATTCAAATAATAAGTGTCCATTTCTTACCTCTCGCGATTCTTTAGTAAAAACTAAATACTCCGTTGTATCATTGTGCAAAATTTGCAATATTTAATTTTTTTATGATACGATCTAATCTGTCAACCAACTTCTCTTTCCGGTGAACAATACAAATAAAACACTACTATGCGCTGTTAGGTTTTATCGGCTCGTAAAACAAATATGTTTAATGAACTGTACATTTGTAAATTTAATTCCCAATTCCAAAAAAAAAATACATTTCCAACTCGTTCGAATGCTAAAGATATCACTGTTACTTTTAAAGGTACAAAAAAATTAAACTACTAATACATTAATTTTTCGCTTACAGAGACAGTTTCTTGTTGGCATCTATCAAAAATTACTTGATTTTTTAGAAATACATTGGTTGATATAATAAATTAAAATTATACAATATATATATATATATATATATATATATATATATATATATATATATATATATATATATATATATTGTATAATATATACAACAAAAAAATTTTTTTTTTTTTTAAGAGTGATGGGATGTGCATTATTATTATTTTTCATTTTCTCATAGAAAATAATATTAGAATAATATTCAGTACCGTGGTACATCTTATATGATAATAGCAGTCATTTTTCTGTTACAATGTTTCGTATTAGGGCTATTATGAATTTATTCAATTTTGATTCTAGTTCCTTAGAGACTTACTTTTCCTTCGTTTTTTTCAAGTAAGTGAAGATAGAACGATTGTGTAGAAACTTAGAGTGCAGGTTTATAAAAAAAAAGAAAACGTTATTAATATTACTATCATCAAATCCTCCTTTCATATTTATTATCTTTCCTTTTTATTTTAATTTTTTTTACATAAATACATATATTTTTGGTTGTATTTACATATATAAATACTGAGAATAAATGGATTGATTATCAAATATTTTTGTTATGTTGTTGATAAAATATTGATGATATTTCTCTATCTTGGGTTTGGTCAAAATTTGTTCTCTGTATAGATGTCAGTCGTTGTGTATGATAAACAATATAAAATTTTGTAATTGTATATTATATAGTGATAACAGTATTAAGCAACGGTTCGTATTTTATCGGTAAACTTACTGTAATCAATCGATAAGTTATATTCACACCTTATGATTGGTTAAAAATCAGGGAATATGATTGGCTGGAATTTAGTACCTTGTAATCGTTCAGTTCCTTTTACAGTTTTGATTGGTGTGAAGCAGTAGTTTTTGATTGGTTTATCGTATTCCTACTTGTGATTGGTTAGGATAATACTGTATTCTGATTGGTTAATTTTTGAAGTAATCTAAGGGGATGGTTAAACTTAAGTGTAATCTCCGATATGCAAGGAAAAATGTGTCTGTTCATTGGTTTATCTTTTAACGGCTTTGCTTTGCGAGGATCAGAATCGTGATTTCTTTTTACGCACTTTAAGTGACTGTAATTAGGGTGCAAAACCTACAAAAAAATTGTACTAACCGATATGTAATTATTTTCATATACTTAACATTAGCCACTGCTATTATAAAATTTCATAAAACATTATTAATTTTTTACGCATGTATTTTTATGATTATCCCTTACAATATAATTCATTTGAAAAGTAAAATGACTTAAATTATAGTGAAACGTTACCTGTTTGGAAATTTAAATGGGTTATAATAATTACTGTGAAATTTCATTAATTTGTAAATATTTTATTAAAATATTACCCCAAGATGTTTCACAATATGTTTTTTAGAATATACCGGGAGGGGGTTTGGAGAGCTGAGCTTTTGGCTCACATATCTGTTTGGGAGGAAGAGGGCAGACGATGAGAAATGCCCATACTGCGGAGGCGGGTAAATCCCTCAGCATGTGGTCTTTGAGTGCGGCAGGTGGAATCCGCAGGTGGACCGTCAGATATGTGAACGGCTGGTGGGGCCACTGAGTGTGAAGAACATCATAGGCAAGATATTGACGAGCAACCATTGGTACACGCTGATCTCGCCATTACGTAGCAGGGGTGATTCAGCAGAAAAATCAGGGAGCGAGGGGATAAGGGACAGCTTTTTGTGTAGTCATCGTTCGTCTGAGCTTGCTCGGATGGGCGGCGGTAAGGAAGCATCAGGACTTCTGAACTCCCAAGCTAAAAAGATCGAGTCTCGGCAGGATTGCCTCTGAGCGAGCCCCCGTTAGAGACCAGACATCAAAGAACCGTGTACCGGCTACTGTGTTGGGATGGCTGAGAACGGCATAGCCGGTGTGGCGCTGCTCCTTCTCTGTGGTTAGAGGCGATGGCACCTTGCAGGACCGTTTTTATGCTTAAATTCGGGTCCGGCCGTGAGAGGCGGAGGAAAAAAAAATTAATCCCTATAATTATATTAAACTTCTACGGTACATAACCTACGCACTGTGGTTCGCAAGGAATGCTGAGATCCACGATTACATAGGCATTCTATACGTTCGAAAGGAAGTTGGACGTTTAGTTTCAAGGTATATGTCCTGGTTGGATAAGCATAATCATGTCGCTTTGAATCTGCTCGACAACAGCGAGGACGTTAAAAAGGCTCCATATCCTTGATCTTGTTGATGGATGACCCGTTATGATGATCCGGTTTGGTGGCTTGATGTTCACTTTTATTGTTTCTTGGCTATTTCAAAGTTACTATTTCGTTTATTATTCTATTTAAAGTAGTTATTTATTTTTTTGTTTTAAGGTTAATGTTGATTGAACATTCAAATGCACTATAAAATGTTACATTATTTATATTATACTATTGATTTTGTGTTACTTGAGGATTATCATTGGATGGTCCTCTTCCAAGTAATGGTCAGTCATACGATTTACTTACTGCTTCATTGTAGAATGTAAATTAATTAATTAATTCAGTAAATTATATATATATATATATATATATATATATATATATATAAATCAAGCATTTGTATGCTTCTCTTGAAGTCCATTCCGAGAAGTTGACTTAAATCGTCTGCGATGTGATTAATTCTTTCAAAAAAAAAATACTTAAAATTTTATGATGCGTTTACAAAATAAATTATTCAAATCTCTGCACAAAGATATAATAGAACATAAACATTGATTGAACGTTATAATACAGAATGATATTCTTGGATTAAAACAAAAGAGAAATTGCAAAGGAGATTAATAAATTCGATAGTCATATTGTTGTTTAACATAAATATTTTACCCTAATAAAATGTAAAAATTCAGCATTTATCTACAAAAAATGTTTACAAATTACCTACTAAATACATTATAATTTTCTATTAGCCACTACAAAAATTGAATTTAATATTCTAATACCGATTTACAAACACTTTTTTTAGTGAAATTCATATATTAAAATTTGATATCCTGGGAAAACGAAAATCTGAAACTATTTTCGAAATATTATAAAGAAATTTTACTACTAAGATGAGTAGTTGTGATATATAAATTTGAACTGTTACCATCCCATCAGAGTTATTTACATCTCAATCCTCTTGTTCTTTATAAACGTCCCGCGAAAAGTGTTCTTTCACTCGGGTTATGTTTGTGACCTGATTGCAACTAACAAGGGTCCATTTCTTACCTCTCGTGATTGTTTAGTAAAAACTAAATACTCCGTCATATCATTGTGCAAAATCTACAACATTTACTTTTTTGTGACATTACCTTGTGTGTCGACTAACGTTCCTTTCCGGTGAACAATTCAAATTAAATACCGCTTTAAGCCGTTAGGTTTTTTCGACTCTTAAAACAAATACGTGAAATGAACCATAAGTTTGTAAATGTAATTCTCACTTTCAAAAAAAAAAAATACATTTCTGTTCCCTGAATTGCTAAAGAAGATATAACTGTTGCTTCTAAAAGTACCAAAAAAATTAAACTACTAGTACATTAATTTGTTGCATACAAACAGTTTCTTGTTGACAAACAAAAAGTACTGCATATATAGAAATACATTTTTTCACATATTAAACTGAAATTTTACGATAGACTTATGTAGTGGATTGTATTTTATCAAATATTTTTGTTATGTTTATCGGATAAAATAATGTTGATTATCTTAGGTTTGTTTGACCAAAGTCAAAAATGAATTACTCTTTGTGTCTGATAAAATGAATTATTGGACTTTTTATGGATTCTATTGTCTAGTTGTGTTGATTGTCATTGTATATCCTATTTTTAATTTATTAGTGATGTTTTTTTTAACTGCTTTTGAATCGTTTAGACTTGCTTATTATGATGAAATCTACTTACGATTTTTACCTACGAAATTGGTTGTAAATGTGATTTGAGATCAAAAACAACATTGGTAAAAAATTAAACAACCAATTTAATTTCTGCTATATTTAAATTAATATTTTCTTGTATTAAAAAAAAAAGTAAATTACTTTTATCTATTAAAATAGATACCAGTAAATCAAAAAGAAAATATATAATTTTACATCCTATAATATTTCAATAAAACTTCGTACAAAAGTTAGGAAGGAATTTTTTTTTTTAATACTACGTCCCCAGACGTTCATAAGCATAACAATATTAAAGAAGGTTACGTATGATATAAGTGTAACAAGATCATAAAATTATACAACTGCGTTGGAAAACTTACTCCACCATTTAAATGTTATTATTCCCACACATAGAAACATCAGATTCGCATTGTGTGTATATTTGTATTCTAACATAGAACCGGACTAAAATTATTTGTATCATAAACTCACATACAGATTGATTTACAATCCTGAACAAGATAATGATCAATAAAATTATTTTATTAGAAATAAACCTGTAATTAAATTGATGTATGTAAAGAACTGTTCTACTTCAGAAGAAGATGCGTGCTTACAAGAGGGTAAATCGATTCACTTTTAATCCTGCTATTGATATAAAGTAAAACACGATGTATCAACATGCAATTTTTAGATCTTGAAAAATCATTTCATTATTTATATCAGTTTATATATAATTTTTTTATTTAGTAATAATTTTTTTATACCCATAAAGTTTTTGACGGTAAAGAATATTTTTTTTTTTTTTTGGAGAAAAAATTTAAATATTTTATTGCTTGATAAAATACAAAATGAAAATATTCCGAGATAAATAATAGAAGTAGTGGTAAACTCATAAAAGTAGTGGTAAACCATTTATTTTACCATAGAGATTCGTTTTTATATGTAAATGGAGGGGTAAAAAAAAAATGAAAGAAAGAAAAGATTAGATTACATAAAAAAAGGTAATTGAAGGTGTAGGATATAGGCGGTACGATCAGGTGAAATTTTACTGCATAACCAAAAGCTGAAGAGATTGTAAGCTGGATGCTAAAGAGAGATGGGATGTGCATTATTATTATTTTTCATTTTCTCATAGAAAATAATATTAGAATAATATTCAGTACCGTGGTACATCTTATATGATAATAGCAGTCATTTTTCTGTTACAATGTTTCGTATTAGGGCTATTATGAATTTATTCAATTTTGATTCTAGTTCCTTAGAGACTTACTTTTCCTTCGTTTTTTTCAAGTAAGTGAAGATAGAACGATTGTGTAGAAACTTTGAGTGCAGGTTTATAAAAAAAAAGAAAACGTTATTATTAATATTACTATCATCAAATCCTCCTTTCATATTTATTATCTTTCCTTTTTATTTTAAACAGATTGATTAAAAGATCTGGTGAAGTAAAATCGATAATTTGCTCATTTAGAGGTGGGTCAAACTTTAGATCCTCTTAGGTCAGGGAAGGGATTCGCTTTTCTCCCGTTAGGCTAAAAGTTGAATCTGATTTATTTAACAGATGCTGGAGAGAATGTGGCGCCTGAAGATTTTGTTCTTCATTCCCGTTAGGGTATTTCTTTTTTTTTTGTGTATTTTAGATGATACGTGTTAGAATAGTTAGCGTTAGTGTGGCTCGTTTTGACGAGTCCAACTGTTTTCAAGTGTCGAGTGTGAGATAAGTCCTTTATTAGTAGACGATGTAGACTACCGTGCAACTTAGGATCGGGATATTTTCATACCGTGTGTCAGTGTCCAAGGTGAAGAATATGGGTTGCCAGTCGTTAATGGAGCAAGTAAAAATGTATATATGAAGTGTTGTCCTTTGTTAAAATAACTACTATTTTTAAGATGGAGGTCGACTATTTTGAAATTCGCATTCTTCAGATTACTCAAAGTTTTTGGGTCCCGTACTGACCAAATTGTTTTTCTGTAGAAATTACAATACACTGATATTTTTTATAAACTGAACAGGCTTTAACTGTTATTTATCAGTATTATTTTGATAAGCGTGAGGATATGCAAAGGGCGGAATCAGGTGGCTTCGAGTCTGGGCGAACGAAGCGGAAAGGAGTCCGCTTTCATTTTATATGTATATATTATTTTGATTAAACATTTCGTGAGTGATTTAGAATAATCGAATGCCCACCATGTTCTTACTAAGTTTCTATTCTGGGGAATCGAAAAAAACAAAGAATTTTCCGAGATGTTTACTTCAAAGTGAGATAAACCATCTCCAGTTTCTGAATGAAAATACGATTTTAAATTCAGGGAAAAATTTATTGAAAATGATGTGTAACTCAATGGTTACACCCTACTACACTAATGTCTGAAGATCATTTATACGTAAAGTTGTACTGCTTCGCTGCTTTATATTAATTATGTAATAATAAAAAAAACGTTTTTCTTCAGTTTAGTTTTAATTACTTCTTGCTTAATTAGTAATTAGGAAAATTGATATTTGATCCACTTTTAAATTTTTTCCACTTTAAATTTTTTTTTCCACTTTTTCAATTTTAGGCATAAACTTTTACTTTAAATATAATTTTTTATGTTTAATATTTAAACATATTTATTTAATTGTAATTATCATTTAGATTATTTTTAATATTCTAGATCGATTAATATCTGTCACTTTCTTATTTCCTATGAGATTGACAATCATTTTAATAGAAATTTCAAGAAAAGAGATGTTGGAAAGTTGTTCAAATAAATTTCGAATTTTGAAAGCTTCTAAAAAAGTTGTTGGTTTTCCTTGTTAGGTGTTATCTTGATTCTCAATTTACGCTTGATTCCCTAAGAGATCTAAGATTTATCTGTACGTGGTCTACTGCTATTTTTCTCTGTTCTTTATTTGATTTTTAACTGTATTTTTTAATTTTTTTGTACTTGATTTTTTTCATATATATATATATATATATATAATATATATATATTATATAATATATAATTTCATATATATATATATATATAATATTTTTCAATTAATAATGTTAAGTTTTCGTAATAATTTTTCCTGAATTTATAAAGAATAACAAAATGCTTTTTAAACAAATTAAATTTAAATGTTTAAAAAATGCGTTAAAAATTTTATATTTTATTTGAAGAAGTTTTAATATCATGGCTATGATTTGTGCTGTTTTATCTATTTTTGTATAAAAAAAAAACATTACGTAATGAAAAGGAGATTTTTTCTTATCAGTAAAAAAAATACGTTTTTCTACTTCCTTATAAAACTCAGGTGTATTTTACGTACGATACATTTGCTTTCCTGTACTTTCTAAGACACTCATTTCTCATTTTACACTCTGCTTTTATAAACTTCAGTATGTTTTTCTTTCTTCTTAGTAATTTATTTTTTCATTCTGTTTTATAGTTCACCAACACATCATATGTTACAGATTTTTATGATTATTTTTCGTTACTCAAACTTTCTTATTCATTTTCATTTGAATTTTGTTAGTTTAAAATTATTTCATTTTATCCCCCAGTATTTTATGGTTCGTTTTCCATTACGGAATTTATTTATGTTTTTATTATTTTTTTTTAATAGTTTATTTAATTAATGTACATTAGCGTGTATAACAAATGTTAGTATTTCTATTTATATTGCGTTACTCCTACTCTCTCCCGGACATCGAATACCATTTTGATTAAAATAGTACGTCAATGAAATAAAAATATTAATTTTTCATACTTTCTTTTGATTTGTAAGAAAAATTGTTATCATCATACTCCCACAATTTTTAATTTTTTACCAAAAGGGAAACATATAAATAATGGACATTCTAAATTTGGTATAATTCATAACAAGAGGAAAAACATTTTTTTTTTTTAATTACAACAATTAAAAGGAAAACATTATTAATAATTTAATTATTTATAATAAATATAAATTTGACATTAATCAATTTTTAATATTGCTAACGAGGTTTTTGTCATCGGCGAATGTGTGTCAGAAGAAATTTTCCTTAATATTTTAAGAAAAATTAATACGATTTTATCTTGTCAAATTTGTTAAACAAAGTTAAAAAACTTTTTTCTTCAGGTGTTTTTATTAGGATTTTCTCGATAAAATGCATTTACAATCTCTGATTCAACCCAGTTTTTTAAAATTAATAATTGCTTTGGTAAACTATTACTCAAATTTTTTATCTCTTAAAAATTATACGAAATATAATCTTCCTTCTTTTATATCTTTTATAACTTCATTAAAATCTTCAGCAGGTATCTACCTAAGAAATAAATATAGATATTTAAAGAATTAAGTCTTTAAACTTAAGATTTATTGAGATTTTGTGATTAAAAGATTACACGATTCATAATGTATACTTAATATTTAATTAGGTAGCTTACCGTATTGAAAAAATATATTTTCCTTAGAAAATAATTTCAATTAATTTACTAATGTTCTCCCAAGCATATATTCTCATATATAAAACAGGAATTTTGTGGCGGTTCTGTCCGTTTGCAATCGCAACACACGAAAGCTAATCAACCGATTGCTTTCAAATTTTCAGGATACATTCATGTTATCCCAGGGAAGACTTTAAGCCATAGATCGAGATCCTAGCCCCTTTGTGAATTTTCTTCTTGGACGACGACCTAATATGATTTTTGATTTCGTTTTTCGACAGAAAAATAATGAACTATGCTTTTTTTAATATATACGATTTTGAGTTTTCTACCTTGACCACTTCTCGAGATATAGAGTATTGGAAATTTGATATAGAAATAGGAAAATTGAAATGAGAAATAAGGTAATGAAAAGAAGAACCAAAAGGGTTTGTCTACAGTAGCAGCGTGTCAGAGCTTCTATGCCAAAACCAGCGAAACGAAGTTCTTTTCAAACTGTAATTGTTGTTCATCAGTATAATTCTCACGACAATGAGTATAATGAACAGATCCTGGGTGATTTGCTAGTGTTTAATTTATTTACATATATATTCATATATTTACGTTCTTCAAATTCTAAAAAATTATACCTTTTTTTGCGAAAATTATGGTAGATATTCTTTTCCATTAAAATGTTACTGAATATAAAAGATACGTAAAATTTAAATTACAAAGAAATTTTAAAATTAAAATATGTCAATAGAAGTTTCGCATAGGTTGATTTTCCGCCTCATTAGGTATTTTTTCTTCTATCTTAAGACAAATAAACAGAACTTCTATCTAAGGTCAATAAAAATTTTATTTGTACATACAAAGCGATGGGATCAAGAATTTTCAAATCCACATCTTTCAAAATAGTTTTTCTTAAACATTTTAATTAAATATTGTTTTAAGTTTATACTTTATTATTCCTGGATGTAATTATTTTTCCGATGTCAATAGTAAAAGATTACATCACTTCCCAATAAAAGTAAAGATTAAATAAATAAATATACCAAGTAGAAATTATTTCATTTAAAAAAAAAAAATCATAATTAAAAGTGTTTCAGAAAAGTAAAAAATACGTTTGTTTACGCACAAGAGTAACTAACTGATAATCCAAAATAAAAACCTTCGTATAGAATTCTCATTGAAATCTATTCAGCTTTTTAACAATAGGAAATTTCTAATCTCAAAGTGGTTTAATCTTTTTGAAGACTACTTTCCTTAATATGATGACTAATTTGAATGACCCAGCAAAACATGTTTCCTCCTGTATTGCAAATCAAAATACAGATCAATTTTTTATTATTTTTAATAGACGGTGATTACATTTTCATGTAAGGTTTAACGTAATAAATTCACAAAACCAAGTACGCCTTTTTTAGTTTAAAGCTATAATAGATGGATTTTTAATTGCCATCAGTACTGTTAAGTAATACTAGAAATGTGTTAAATTATTTGTGTATAAAGGTTAAACTCAGTAAAAAATTTTTGCTGTGTATTTTATGACTTCATTAAACTTTCATTTATGGTACTACCAATAAATACGCTACAGAATATATACGTCTTATAAGCTACATGCGTATAAGACGTCAGAGTTTGAAATAATATTTTAGTGTGAACTGTTGCTTTCCTAAGTAATCGCTATTCACAACTTATCAGATGAAACAATATTTGGATGAAAAACGTGTTCCTAAAATCAAATTTTTAATGAAATCAAGAATAAATTGAAGTTGTTCAAGAAACTACCTTGTTTCCAGCACGGCAAAGTCCAGGATTACATAATTCTACTTTCTGGGATTGTCATGGTTATATATTTTAATAATGTTAGCTAATTGAATTTCAAATTCAAATTCAGGTTGAACGCAAAGATTGAACCGAGCGTATACGTTGCTCTTCAAGTCTTTGAGAACGCTCTGATGTAGATTCACGTTGTCTACCGATCATAAATTCAACTATCCCTATAAGTTTATTCTATCTGTGATCCCGCTAACCTAAGCATTATGAAAATATTAATACGAAGTTGAAATTCGAATCAATGTCAACTATGTGTGTGGCTTATCCTAATGAAATTTCTTACTTATATTACTAGATCGTAAATATTGGTGTTCTTTTCTGGTTGGATTTCAATTAACAACACATCTAAGGAACGGTCGACCTGAGACTGTACAAGACCACACTTCATACATCCATACATATTATCCTAATTCATTCTCTGAAGTAATACTTTACGGTGGTTCTGGAGGCTAAAGAAAAAAACGATCTCCGTGAGATTAGACATAACATTTAATTTATCTAAAAAAATGGTAACTTTCTGAAAAAGTCGATATTGATACTTTCCCACCTCTCTGGGCGCTCAACGAAGTGTCGTCATCAGCGCCTGGACATAATAATTATGTAGTATAAATATATAAATATTAAAAATTAACAAATAAAAATTATGTTAATAACTAAAACTTAGTATTATAAAAACATAGTGTAAATGGAAAACGCCTATGACGTATTCTAAAAGCGAAATAAATACGCAATGAAATATTACATACCAAAATACCATATTGATACCAAAATTCAATAATAATTCATCAAACCATCAAAACTTTGTTAAACATGTAAAATAGTCATCATTCCCTTTAATTTTATTATCAAACATTCTTCTTTAATATTTTTTTATTTATTTGATTTGTTTTTACGTATATTGCAATAATAGTATAAATTAATATTTTATAGGCACAATAAATTCAGTAAATTAAATTCCAATCGCCGTGATGGAGAGATAACGTCTCGGTCTTTCATTCGGAGGTACCGGGTTCGAATTCCAGTCAGGCATGGCATTTTTCACACATTAAAAATTTCCATTTTCTTAATGCACAAGCTTCTTCATAAGCTTCTGTGGTAAATTAATTCATAAATATAAAAAAAAACTTTGAATGAACTTTCCAAGGTCGATGAACAATGAAAATGTAGGTATAGATTATATAAATATATCAACGAAATTAAATTTATCAAAGACGTTGTAGGTTATTTATTTATTTATGATTTATTAGTAGTGAGATGGATCTGTTTTCAATCATGGTAAACAATCCGGAAGTCATAATAAAGGTAAAGTTAAAATTTCGAAATGATTGGTTCAGTAGTTTTCGCGGTAATTGGGAACAAACAAAAAATAAGTTTCTTTATATATTTGAGAAATAGGTTTTTGATTTTCTTTGTTTCTACCGAGTTGAAAAATGTTATGTGTAAAATTAATGCAAAAATGTAACTATATAACTTATTTTGTATAATTTACCAACAAAATAATTTATAAAGTTGTTACTTACAAAGTTTTATGCTGATATGAAATTTCTTAAATTGTGTTAGATGTAGAAAAAAACGTTTAAAATATATTTGAAAAGAAGAAAAATAAATTGTAAAAGAGAAGCAAAACACTTTGATGTTGGTACTACTTTGATGTTTGTCTAGGTTTTTAGTACGTAAAGTTTTAAGTTGTAACAGACGATTGGAAGAAGAAGAAACAACATTAGTTTGTTGAAAAAGAAGTTTGTTAAAGAGAAGTATAAAGGAAATTCAGATGAAAAAGAAGGCTAACCGTAGACTGTTGTAGTCTTCTAGATACTCTGGCGTACTTTCCACTCACACATTCTCAAGAAAAATTCAATCAATAAAACTTAATTCTTGTACAAACTTTCATTTCAGTATTATTTTAGCTATGATAAAAATAATAAAATACTTTTTTCATTATCAGGTTATAAAATTTCTCACACTTTTTATGTATTCGTACTAAACAGTATATGCCACAGAGAAATCATTATTTGGGGCCGCCTGTACATATCATGACGTTTTTAGAAATTTTTACCTCTTCTCCAACTCTGATAAATTGTGGTATTTCTCCACACCAAATATTATCATGAAAAATTTAATTAATACCGCTATTAAATTCAAGAAAAATGTACTAAATATTCATAACTACTATGGACAAAGTACTAACAAAATAACAACTTTAAAATAATTTATAAATATTTTACTGTATTTAATTACTTGAAAGTCCAAAATAATTTATTAAAAGAAGTAACATAATTTAATTTATAAAATCAATTTTTTTTTCTTCTTAACGTAAGGATCAATTTTTCCTCCATTTTACTAAATCCTGATAGTGAATTGAGTAATTTACTTAGGTAGATATATATTTTTGTACGGGGGCTCTTACTACCAATAACAAGACATGGTAAAATTGTCAAGTACCCGTGTGTCTCCTCTAAAGACCCTAACGTAATTAATGAATGGCCCTTAAGTATCCAAATAAAAAAAAATCACGGTGACTTCTTTATGTCTACGGAAGTAGGAGAATTTATAGTAAGTATTTTTTTACACATATGGGAATTGAAATTTAATTAAATTAAAATTACAAATTTCGATTTATTAGAATAAAATAATGTTTTAATAAAAGCAGTCTCTGAAATTATGAAGGTTAATTTAAATTAAATTGTTCATTAAAATTAAAATAAATTTTAATTTTAGTAACATTTATGTAAATAAAAAGTTATCTGCACATACCATTCGCCATAATGATCCTAAGGTTTTTCACACTATCTTCTGCATATGCTTGCATATAGTTGATAATTTTGTGTAATGCAATTTTGGTACTTTAGTTTTATGTAATCGAGATTTGACCTTGTTAGCGTCATTTCTCTTTGTTTCTATTTCAGTATAGTCACACCCTTTCTCTTTTTTTATTTAGCCTCTGGAACCACCTTAAGGTATTACTTCAGAGAATGAATGAGGATGACATGTATGGATGTATGAACTGCAGTCTTGTACAGTCTTAGTTCAACTATTCCTGAAATGTGTGGTTAATTGAAACCCAACCACCAAAGAACACCGGTATCCATGATCTAATATTCAAATCTGTATAAAAGTTTACTAGGATTTGAACCTTAGAATTCTCGACTTCAAAATCAGCTGATCTGCGATGACGAGTTAACCACTAGACAAGCCCGGTGGGCTAGTATAGCCATACCCATTTTGTTAGAAGTGTTCACCAATGAGAAACAAAGAGTAAGATCCGATTTCTCTGATCGAAGGCGTACCAGGAGTTAAAATGTATCGGTGGCTTACGCACAATACGGGGACTGTGCTCTACCACATAGAAGTTGTTAGTCAATCGACTACACAAAGATGTTTGATTGGATTGGAAAGTTTGAAATTAGCTGGAAAGAGTGACTCACTAAGAGGAAGGAACAAACAACCGTCAACCTCCGTCACTGACGTGAAGATTAACAAGCTCCAGAAATTGTACTGCAAAACCAGTAGTAACCATTGACAATGGAGCTTGTGCTCTGTAGATTCGTCGTCGTTCTGCTTATCAAATCATACATAACGAGCTCGGTTTCTATAAAATCTATGCGAGGTGGCTGCCTACAGAGCTTACTGCAGATCACAGGTACAAACCTTTTGATATCTGCAAAAGCTTACTCGACTGTTGCAACAATGAAGGCGAAAAATTTAGCAGATTGGTCACAGTAGATAAATCGCGGTTATACCAAAGAAGAATAAATTTAATAATCATCCTTCCTCGGGAAAAGTGATGCTAAACATGTTTTAAGATTTACTAGGATTTAAACTAGAAAACCTGCAAAAGACACATGCGATTGATAATGAAAGATAATGCAATGATTTCCTGGCCAATAATCTGAAGCCAGCAACTCACATCACATATGCCGATGCCTATTGTAAGGAAATTTTGTTATTGCATGACAATGCACGCCCATATACGGAAGGCCAGATTTTGAAACCATTACCGCCTTTGGTTCGAAATACTGGAACAACTTGATTACATCCCAGGTCTCTCAGTTTCCGACTATTATCTTTTTTGACCGTTCAAAGATTCTTTATGAGGTTGTTAATCGATAAATAAGTGCAGTAAGCAGTATATTTATGTTTGAGTAACCCACCGAAAAAGTTATTCTTTGAAGGGTGACACGCAAGTTTGTGGACCAAATACATCGAAGAAGAAGACTATATGAAAAATTATGTCGTTACTTCATATCCTACATTTTTAAAGTAAATTAGAAGAATCTGATGTGAATAGCACGTGATATCCTTGTACGCCTATTAAATTACATATATACATTTATTTAAAATGAAAAGTACATTATTTTATTTCATTATTAACTTTTTATTTTTTTTATTGTTATTATTTATCGTAAATATTTTTTTACAATCAGAGGTTAATAATTTATAAATCAATATATTTAAATAAAAAAATAAAAAAAGAAGTAGTCTGATTCGAACCGACGTGCCTCTCTTGTAAGATCCACTTTTTTTTTTACCTGCGGGACTACCTTATGTATTGCTTCAGAGGATGATTTGTAGCTTGTGAAAATGCCATGTCTGCCCGAGATTCGATCCGGGACCTTCGGATAAAAGGCCGAGACGCTACCACTCGCGCTACAGAGGACGACGAAATATTTCATTAATTTAAATTTTATTTTGCTATAACTCTGGAACCAATGAATATAAAGTACAGATTATGATAATCGTTGAAAAACTCTCAATGAGAGCTTATTACTGTAGTTAAGAAAAAGTCCAAAAACCAAATTCTTTTGAATTTTGGGATTTTTTGGTTCAGTCGAATGCAATCAAAAGGGGAGGTGTTTAACTAGATGTTTTTCAGTCCTAAATCCAAAATTGCAATATCCTGTGGCTAATAGTTTTGTTGTATACGTATGTACAGACGTCACGCCGAAACTAGTCAAAATGGATATTTCCGTTGAAAACCGAAATATTTCGCGATCAAATACTTTTACTTACAAGGAAGTAAAAATAATAAAAATCCGGTAATTTTTTATTTTTTTCGTATTTAATTTGAAAATTCATTTGATTTCAAAGCTTTTAACAATTAAATATTTTATACTTCTCAAAATATTTCACATAGTATACATATATTTTTAATTCATTCCAGTTATGTTTATTATACCTGGATATTTAAAGCGTTCTTTATTTATTTAATATATGTACTACTACGAAAGAATTAATTCTACCACAAAATTTAAGAATATTTCGATTTATTAGTGAACAATAACAACAGTTGTTATCTTCCTTTAATTTTACCAGGTAAATTTCAAAAATTTCTTCAAAAAACACTTCGCTCGTAAATTATTTATAATATATTCTTAGCAATTTTTTATAGTGAACATAAATCCAGACTCTTCCCTACGATCTACTATCTAACATACTTGATGGAATTTCAAATCCCCTTCATTTTCTTAGAGCATTACGCAATTTTATGGATGGCTCTTTCTTTTACGTGCATAATTATTAAATCGTAAAATTCTTATCTCAAATCAAGAAAACTATTTCTTCTATACATTCTCTTAAAAAGTATATTATTTCATAGAAACTTGACTGATAAGGCTGCTATAATAAAATGTAAGAAACTAAGGACATAAGAATTGCCAAAGTAATTGCAGCAAATTAACATTAGGTGGAATGGTCAGCCTAGAATAAAAAAGGTGGTTGCGTGATTTTGAGAAAGAGTTGGGTGGAATCGCGATGCGAAAGGGTACAGAAGTTTGGTGTTCGGCAAGATTGTTTAGAGGAATGTCGTGAAGGAAGGTAAGGTCTTCCAAGGATTTTAAACTGCAAGGAATAGGTAATGTCCGTAAAATTTTAATCCAGTTGTTATCTGTTATAGAGAGAGGAGATACGTTATGTATTTTTAAATTAAAAATGGCTAGGAATAAAATGTAATTGAAGTTAATGAGGATAAATAAATCATGAACAAATTCGTTAAACAGTTATTTAGAGATACTTAATTATTTTTTTTTTTTTAAATTACAAAATACTCAAAGAAATTTTTTTTATAAAAATGTAAGTGTACTTACTTTTATACTTGAAAAAAAATTTTATCTTTTCTGATTTTTTAACAATCTACATTCATTAAAAAAAATTATCAAGCGTAAGAAAAAATCATTTTAATTTTTAACTTTTTCTGCATTTCCAGAAGTAGAAATTAATATTATCTGCTTTCACCCACTCGCCATTATTTAAAATATTTTCTTACTACAGTAGAATGCGTATACTTGAGTAAATTATGAATAATTATGGAATCTTTTACACTCACATTTCCTCTCTGCGTCTAACATCATCATCAATCAGATATCAGCAAGATAATTATGTAGAATGCGATAAATAATATTCTTTTTGTTGTAGTAGATGATTCAAGTATAAACTAGAGTATTAAATACTTGAAACATAATAATAATAAATAATTAAATAAAAACTCACATACATTACAAGGTTTCTGATTCGATTAAGTGGTATCTTATATTTAAATAAAATAATGGAACGTAAAGTAAATAAATTTTTATTAATTGTTTTTTTTTTTTTTCGAGTATTACACCTAATCAATCGAGTAAAGTTAAATCGATTTTTCTCTTCGTTTATTGAGTTATAACTATTAAAACTTTTACAACTTATCTGAAGCGTGCTCGTTTGTGTAAGTTTTATAACTAAGTTTTAAACTATAAATTATTGTTTTAAGAATAAAATGTATTTTCTGATATTTCATCATCACGTAGTTGAAAATATAAAATAGCTTAATTTTTTTTTTTTTTTTTTTGTCTTCAGTCATTTGACTGGTTTGATGCAGCTCTCCAAGATTCCCTATCTAGTGCTAGTCGTTTCATTTCAGTATACCCTCTACATCCTACATCCGTAACAATTTGTTTTACATATTCCAAACGTGGCCTGCCTACACAATTTCTTCCTTCTACCTGTCCTTCCAATATTAAAGCGACTATTCCAGGATGCCTTAGTAAGTGGCCTATAAGTCTGTCTCTTCTTTTAACTATATTTTTCCAAATGCTTCTTTCTTCATCTATTTGCCGCAATACCTCTTCATTTGTCACTTTTTCCACCCATCTGATTTTTAACATTCTCCTATAGCACCACATTTCAAAGCTTCTAATCTTTTCTTCTCAGATACTCCGATTGTCCAAGTTTCACTTCCGTATAAAGCGACACTCCAAACATATACTTTCAAAAATCTTTTCCTAACATTTAAATTAATTTTTGATGTCAACAAATTATATTTCTTACTGAAGGCTCGTTTAACTTGTGCTATTCGGCATTTTATATAGCTCCTGCTTCGTCCATCTTTAGTAATTCTACTTCCCAAATAACAAAATTCTTCTACCTCCGTAATCTTTTCTCCTCCTATTTTCACATTCAGTGGTCCATCTTTGTTATTTCTACTACATTTCATTACTTTTGTTTTGTTCTTGTTTATTTTCATGCGATAGTTCTTGCGTAGGACTTCATCTATGCAGTTCATTGTTTCTTCTAAATCCTTTTTACTCTCGGCTAAAATTACTATATCATCAGCAAATCGTAGCATCTTTATCTTTTCACCTTGTACTGTTACTCCGAATCTAAATTGTTCTTTAACATCATTAACTGCTAGTTCCATGTAAAGATTAAATAGTAACGGAGATAGGGAACATCCTTGTCGGACTCCCTTTCTTATTACGGCTTCTTTCTTGTGTTCTTCAATTGTTACTGTTGCTGTTTGGTTCCTGTACATGTTAGCAATTGTTCTTCTATCTCTGGATTTGAACCCTAATGAACATTTTATTCCAGTCTACGTTATCGAATGCCTTTTCTAAGTCTATAAACGCCAAGTATGTTGGTTTGTTTTTCTTTAATCTTCCTTCTACTATTAATCTGAGGCCTAAAATTGCTTCCCTTGTCCCTATACTTTTCCTGAAACAAAATTGGTCTTCTCCTAACACTTCCTCCACTCTCCTCTCAATTCTTCTGTATAGAATTCTAGTTAAGATTTTTGATGCATGACTAGTTAAACTAATTGTTCTGTATTCTTCACATTTATCTGCCCCTGCTTTCTTTGGCATCATTACTATAACACTTTTTTTGAAGTCTGACGGAAATTCCCCTTTTTCATAAATATTACACACCAGTTTGTATAATCTATCAATCGCTTCCTCACCTGCACTGCGCAGTAATTCTACAGGTATTCCGTCTATTCCAGGAGCCTTTCTGCCATTTAAATCTTTTAAGGCTCTCTTAAATTCAGATCTCAGTATTGTTTCTCCCATTTCATCCTCCTCAACTTCCTCTTCTTCCTCTATAACACCATTTTCTAATTCATTTCCTCCGTATAGCTCTTCATTATATTCTACCCATCTATCGACTATACCTTTCGTATTATATATTGGTGTACCATCTTTGTTTACCACATTATTAGATTTTAATTTATGTACCCCAAAAGTTTCCTTAACTTTCCTGTATGCTCCGTCTATTTTACCAATGTTCATTTCTCTTTCCACTTCTGAACACTTTTCTTTAATCCACTCTTCTTTCGCCAGTTTTCACTTCCTGTTTATAGCATTTCTTAATTTCCGATAGTTCCTTTTACTTTCTTCATCAGTAGCATTCTTATATTTTCTACGTTCATCCATCAGCTGCAATATATCGTCAGAAACCCAAGGTTTTCTACCAGTTCTCTTTATTCCGCCTAAGTTTGCTTCTGCTGATTTAGGAATTTCCTTTTTAACATGCTCCCATTCTTCTTCTACATTTTCTACCTTATCTTTTTTACTCAGACCTCTTGCGATGTCCTCCTCAAAAATCTTCTTTACCTCCTCTTCCTCAAGCTTCTCTAAATTCCACCGATTCATCTGACACCTTTTCTTCAGGTTTTTAAACCCCAATCTACATTTCATTATCACCAAATTATGGTCGCTATCAATGTCTGCTCCAGGGTAAGTTTTGCAGTCAACGAGTTTATTTCTAAATCTTTGCTTAACCATGATATAATCTATCTGATACCTTGCAGTATCGCCTGGCTTTTTCCAAGTGTATATTCTTCTATTATGATTTTTAAATTGGGTGTTGGCAATTACTAAATTATACTTTGTGCAAAATTCTATAAGTCGGTCCCCTCTTTCATTCCTTTTGCCCAGCCCGTATTCACCCACTATATTTCCTTCCTTGCCTTTTCCAATGCTTGCATTCCAATCTCCAACTATTATTAAATTTTCATCTCCTTTTACGTGTTTAATTGCTTCATCAATCTCTTCGTATACACATTCTACCTCATCATCATCATGGGCGCTTGTAGGCATATAGACGTTAACAATCGTTGTCGGTTTAGGTTTTGATTTTATCCTTATTACAATGACTCTATCGCTATGCGTCTTGAAATACTCCACTCTCCTCCCTATCTTCTTGTTCATCACGAAACCTACTCCTGCCTGCCCATTATTTGACGCTGAGTTAATTACCAGAAAAGAGCTTAAATTATCGACTACAAAAGTTTTTATTTTTAGCTAGTGTTTTGATTTCCAATTTTTATTTGTTACCGGGTGTCCTTAAAAGGCGAGGCCAAAATCTAGTTAGTGATTCTAATTAACATATTGAAGCAAAAATATCCAGTGAAGATAGGTGCGAATACGCGCCGGCCTCTGTGACGCAAGTGGTAGCGTCTCAGGGTTTCATCCGGAGGTCCAGGGTTCGAATCCCGGTTAGGCATGGCATTTTCACACACGCTACAAATCATTCATCTCATTCTCTGAAGCAATACCTTATGGTGAACCCGGAGATTAAACAAAAAAAAGTCCGAATACGTATATTGTTCTGTCTGTCTGCCATTTCGTGTTTTTTAAGAAAAAAATTATTTTTCAAGAACGGTTTGAGATAAGGAGATAAAATGTTTACTTTATTTTAAAATAGCATTTTTTATTAGGGAAAAAGATAAAAAAAATAAAAAAAATACATAGAATTAATTATTATTATTAATTATTTCAGTGATACTTATTTTTTGATGATTTTTTCTCTAATTACTATGGTTTTGTCAGTATTTTCTGCTTGTTTAAGGAATAATTTAAGGAGGGTTTTTGCTTTTTCTACTTTGAGACAGCTGGGGTTTATGTGTTTTACCCTTTCTCTTGGGTCTTTGCCTCTTTGTTTTATTAATTTGTTAATTCATGCTGTTTTTAATCTTTACTTATTTTATGTTCAGGGGTTTTTATTTATTGTTTCTTTGGTAACGATGATATTCAATTTATAGGGGGTATTATTAAGCAATACCCTTATGTAAGTACAATATTTTTTGTTTCTTTAATTTTTTATGTGGATTTCACTTTTTTCTGGGTTTTATTCAAGGGATTTTATTTTAGAATTTTTTTTCATATTTATTTTTTTTTGTAGGTGTTACTTTTATTTATAGTTTGCGTTTGTATTTATAACTTTGCGTTATTTGTTTTTTTTTTTTTATTCTTTTTATTAGTTTTTTTGTATTTTCTTTTGTTTGTTTATTGGTTTTTTTTTTTATATTTTGATTATTTGAAGATGATTTTTTTTTGTTTTGTCTTTTGATTTTAAGATTATTCCTTTATCTTTATTTTTATATTTTTTTGTCGTTTTTTAATTTCAAGTTATTTATATTTTTATTTTCGGTTGATTTATTTTTATTTTTTTAGTTCTATGTGATACTCTTCATTGACAAATTTCAAAATTGCCCGCTTCAATTTTTCAAATAAAAATTTTTCAAATTCTTGTTTATTCAACACCAACTGTCGATTTCATCAGTTATAGAATAGAATTGTCTGCTATTTTCAAACAATCAGGGAGCAGCCATTTTTAAGCGTGGGGGAATTTTTAAGCGTGTACGTCAATCATTAAACGTGTTGATTGTTGTGTTAGAATGAATGGAGGTCACATTGAACATTTGTTGTGATTCTCATCAGGAAACAAACAAAATTTTACATGCTCTTACAATATAATTATTAAATATCCATACTGTTGAATTTTAATCAAAATTAAAATTAAGCAATTTTAATCAGGAAATTTGATTTAGTTATCAAATGAATCACGATACTAATAAAAAACAAGATGGCCGCCGTATAGTTTGAGGCCTGTCTTTTACAATAACTTTACAATTTTTTTGTCTTCTGATTTTTACGCCTAAGGTATCGTTTTGTTCTCAAAAAAATGCTTCATAATATTTGTATACAACACAATCTGCTAAATCTAATAATTCCTTAGATATTTAATGATTAAAAAATTGGTTTATTTGGTCTAAATTTTAATTATATGAATATTTTATAAATAATTGTTTGCCCTGATTTCAAACTGTAATAATAATTTCCAAATCGATTTAATTTGATCTTCTCTAATTGAATATGATTAATCTTCTCTAATATGATTAATTGAAGATAAATTATCTTCAATTATTATTATTAATGACCTTTTAGAATGAAGTTAAGTAAATCAATCACTGAACCAGTTATTTGAATTCTTTTATTTAAATTATAAAAAGGTTCTTATGACTGTAAAGGTACTACACGAAAACGATTTGTAAAAGCCAAACTAAACTTTCTTATTTATCACATTTGCCCTTTATTTGTAATGCAAACACACGTTTTATTGCAGTTACGTTAGATTCATCTAGTAACAAACAGCTCTTT
Source organism: Lycorma delicatula (assembly GCF_047948215.1). NCBI lineage: Eukaryota > Metazoa > Arthropoda > Insecta > Hemiptera > Fulgoridae > Lycorma > Lycorma delicatula. The sequence goes on along the minus strand of NC_134460.1, from coordinate 39,480,303 downwards.
GTTCAGTCTCTAATAAATAGTTGTTCAAAACTACTTAAACATACAAATGAGATCTTCTTTAAAGTAAACGTCACGAAATAAAAGTTTGTCTTAAAAGCTTGTTACATATAACCGAATATTTAATGGCGAAAGGGAAAATTAATGTTTATATTGTATTAAACCTTGTCCTTTTTTCTATTATTAAAAGTTTAATTGATTTCAAGAAAGTATCAGTTACGATAAGAAAATTCGATTTGAATTTTTATTTTTATTTTTTTTGTTAAAATATTTAGCTAGTTTTTTTTTTTTTTATAAAATTGTTTCTTTACTATTGTTTTACATTACATTGTGTTTCCAGGCAGTATACGTTTACGTTTGACTTTTCTGGATCGTTTTATCTTTTTATAATCAGACAAGGTTACGGTAATCTGATGTTTAAAAAGAAGATAAAATTTGTAGATAGAAACAAGAATTTAAATATTCAGCGTTATGATATTTTTTTTATATACGTAATGTTTCATATTTTAGCTCGTTATTATAAGCTGTTTATTTCATATAATCAATTTTATTAAAAGATCAGTATTTATCAATTTATTTAGCAATATGTTATGAAGCTAAATGCATTTTATGTTTTATCGTTCGATAAATGATGATGTATAATTTTAATCAAAAGATGGAATGATTAATCCGAAAGATCTAACGAATAATGAATGAATTAAGATGGAGTCTATGTATTAAAGGTAATATGAATTTACATAATTAGTACATTAGAATATATAAACCATATTATAGAGGATGTAGAATATAGTAAATATTATGAAATAAATTTTCATACGCTATTTAGCTTGCTCTATGTGTATTGTTTATTAAATAATAATTATTGTAAAAGAGAACAACTTTATTGAGTAATTTATTATGGAATTCAGTATTAATGAATGTACTCGTAATTCTAGAAGACGTAAGAGGTATATTGAAACTATTGTCGAAGAATAGAAAAAAAAAATTAAAATGAATCAAACTTGTCAAACGACTGTTGGAAAAATAAACCATGAATTATGTATAGCATTTATATAACCAACTAGATTTAATTACTCTTAATCTTTTGGAATTAAAATTTTTGTGTCTATGTCAGAATAAAAATTATTCACTGTCCTATTACTGTTGACAAAGTTTTTTTTTAGGATTATAAAGAATTATTTACTGAATGTCTTATTTAAAATTTTAATTTTCGTTGCTTATTAAATCAAATATTTTCACAAAAATTTCTACTCGCCTTTCCATACAGCTCCCTAAAATATAAATTGGAGGGGATGAAATTGAATTTTTTTTTAATTTTTAGATAAGAGGAGTAGTTGAAAAAAATGCCATTTACTTAAAATTTATATCCTTTATATATATATATTGCCGCGTGTTCCGCGGCTCGATCAGAGTATTGAGAGGTTGTTGCAATTTACAATGTTTGTATAATTACTCGTGGCGTTATCTTACTCGTATCGAACTGGATTCAGGACTCGCCTTGCTGGACTGACGTCTCGCACACTCACACCTGTGACTCTCCTCGCTGGACCGTCGTCGTAACGTATCGCTGAACTGGTTCGCAGAACTCCGTCAACGCCACACGACTCCACACAACTCGTAGCCTCTCCTCGTAAAACTGCCCTTTCGGTACCGACTCTGAAACGCCTCGCAGACTGGTTCTAATAGAACTCTCTTTTAGCTGGTCTACCCTGACTATTTATACTTCGCCTCTTTACCTACCGGACCGGACCGAAGTCGAAGCGTAAGAACAGTTGACCGAGGCTTTTGTTTTCATGAATTCCAAACCTGGTCTCTTCTCACCGTACAACAGATATTCACATTGTGTGTTACCGGGCAGTATAACAAAGGACGATTGTTAAATGGACCTATACTTTATAAAAAGGATTCTCCTTTTCGTTCCTTTCTGGATTCCTGCAATTATTATACTTTATATTACTTTCATAATAATTGGTAGGAATCCGTTACTCAGGCCCGCTATACCGGTCTTGTTGCAGTATATATATATATATATATATATATATATATATATATATATATACATAGAGAGAGAGGCCTTTATATAAAATTGTGGGTCGAAAATCTCTAATACTACTAAATTAATTTAACTGAATTTATGTGTGTTGTAGTAGTATATCTGAAGTACTTCATGTAAAAATTGAATGAAGATTGGTTGAGGCGTTCTTGAGTTACGCTCAAATTAAGGTTCTAACAGACGTCGTAATCTCAATTTGATATATTTTTTTAGGTTTCATGGTGTGATTGGGGGATGAAAATGGATTTTCTTTATGTTTAGATGTACGACAGTATGAAAATATTTTAGTAAATTAAAATTTTTAGTTAAATTTTGTTAGTAAAATCATGTAGCTCAAAATTCTCCAAAACTACTACATCAGTTTCACTGAAATTTAGATATGTTGTAGTAGTGGGTCTAAAGTGATGCATGTGGGAATTTCAAGAAGATTGACTGAATCGTTCTTGAGTTCTCAATTTAAGGTCGACATCATAACCGTGGAGTTATGTTGACTGTACGTATTTGTGTATTTTTCATACTCCTTTACGAAGGGAGTCACAGTGAAGAGTGAGTTTAAACTTGATACTCAATTAGGGTCCACACATATTTTTTTAATTATTTCATCAAAATCAAATTACGGTTACGTTTCTTAGGCAAAAAATTATACAAAATATTTATGTAAAAAATATTATACAAAATAAAATAACGAAAAGTCGGTCGTCTTGCGCAGAACTGCGCAAAAATTTTTTTCTCAAGTTGCTTTATTTAGGCAATCTACAAATTTTCATAAAAATAAATTAAAGCGATACATCTGTGATATCTTAAGAATTCAATAAAAAATCTTTTTTATTTTATATCAGCTTTATATACATTAATTAATACAACTGTGTTTAAAAGATAGATATTTTCTTTGAGTAATACACGTGAGTGAGGCAGTGTGATTCCCAAACTGTGCGCCGCGGCACCCGGGAACTGTGCGCTGCGGTCTCTTCACAGGGGCGCCACGAAATATTGTAAAAGCTTCATAATTAATTCAACCAAGACATTTATAATTATTAATTTAATGTTAATAAAATAAAAAAATAATGAAGATATACGATTTTTATTTATTTTTATCTCTTACTTACGAGTAGGCATACTTTTACTTAGGATAGGGCGCCATGGAAAAATTTTAATTTAAAAAGGCCGCCGCGACTCGGAAAATTTTGGGATCTACTGACGTGAGTTATTATTAAAACATAAAACGGTTTACAATTTGTGTAGTATAATGTATGTATAGTTCTTATTAATTCTGTAATCATTTATGAATAGGATTATACAATAAAAATAAATAGTTCTACACAGTCCGACGGGATCAGTATTTAATGTATCACATCGCTTATAAAGTAAGCGTTTCGCTGCTCTTGGGCTTAAGAACTAATACCAAGTCTCTTCGATCTGTTGGCTAATTTTATAATAGAAGTACTCTAAATAGGTTTGTCCGGAGAGGTACGAAATGTTTAGTTTCTTGTTCATGTTAATAATCTGTTAATAATTTTACGGATAGATACCTGTGTAAATATTGTGTATTCAAAATTACTGGTACTCTGGGCTACGATTTTTATAAAATGAAAAAAAAAATTATTGTGTTCTTTTTATAAAAATAATTCAAATCAGTTGTGCCATTCGTTTTGATGCTATAAAATGGTAGCCATCCATACTAGGGTTTACACAAATGTATGGTTTATATGATAAAATATCTAACATCTTATCTTTTTCAGTCGTGCTATGAATTTTGTTTCTTAATCCATACTGTTCAGCCAACGCTGCAATCTGGCTGTCTGGACACATTTTAATTTGTCTATTACGGTGTGATATTGAATATCAGTGTTTTCTTCTTTTCAACATAATTTGTTTGTATTTTATTAAAGATTTGCTTTTATTCATTAATTGTTAGTGCGTAACACGCAACCATACGATCGGCCTAGTTGCCGAGCTTGTTGGATTCAATCTTATTATATTATCGAAAGATGTATTAAATTATGGCGGTCAGTATGTTGAGTCGCAGCTCCTGACGATTTACTCGGCTCCGCACCGCACACAGCTCCTGGTGGTTCACTCGGCTCCATCTATACTATATAATTCGGCTTCGCACTAGAATCTTGCAGTCGCATTCTCAGAGTCTGTCGCATATAATCTCATCTTGCTAGCCTCGTCTCGATCTATCACTTGAAGACTGATATTGTTCAGTCAAACATGTACGTACATTAAATTATATATTTTTCAACAACGTATTTTTCAATTAAATCATAAACATGTATTAAATTATAATTGTTAACTCGAATCAGTTTTTGTTTTATTCACAGTCCACCTACATAAACGAAACGCATACAATGAAATCTTTATTAAAATTTTTAATCAACCAACAGTTTATTTTTTTTTTTTAGAAATACTAATACTCATCTGCTAAGTGTAGATATTCTGTCTTAATTAAAACTAAAAAATTTAATCATTAATATAAAATTAGTCGGCGAAAGTTAAAACGAAGATAATTAGGTGAAGATAACTTTGTAACATAATTGTTCTCTTATAGAGTTGACTAAGGTGACGTAGTGTTGTAAATCAGGTCAACTTCTTTTTCAACAACTGTTGTACGTTAAAAAGAATGCAATGACGATACTTGTGAGTTTCCTTTTACTGTAGTGTTATTCATTTTCTTTTCTTTATATTCTCAAGCTTTACTTTTCTTTCGTTGCAAATTTCTCAGCTTCATCATGAGCTTTATACCGTATGCGTTCCTTTTTTATTTATCAAATACTACTTTGTTTGAGTGCTTGTGTGTGCTGTGGAAGCGTTCACACGCTCGTATGAAGTTGTGTGTTTTTGAATGAATCTACATGCATGTATATGAAATATGCTGTCTTTTATTTTATATTTTCATCTTTTTTTGTTTGTTTCTTTTACCAATTTGCCTTTTATAATCTTTTAATTTTTATATTTTTTCTTTTTATTTTTACATTTTGTCTTACAGTTAATGAGAATGCAATATGAAGCTAAACAGATTACCAAATTTTGTTATTATTCTTTTTATTTCTTACTTTTTTGGAAGCCAAAGGTTTAGATATTTTAAGGCTTTTAATTATAGTTTTGTATAAAAATATATTCAGATTATTCAATTTTGTGTATTTTTTTTATTTTAGTAGAAACCAAAAAAATAAATTTGTGTGAATTATTTAAATGGAAAAGACTTTTATTTTAAAATTAAAAGATTGAATTTGGAATTCTTAATTTTTTCTTGGATTGATTTGTTTTTGAACATTCAAGTCTGCACTTGAAAAAATTTTTCTGTCGTAAATATACGTAGTAGGCGTACATTTATGTATACATTAAGTTCTATATCAATCGTAAAGACTTGTGTCACGAGAAAGCAATCGAGAATTTTATTACAGTCAGATTGATTTCCAAAAGCATATTAATTATGCAACGCGGGTAAAATTTTTTTTTAATTGGCTTATTCACGTTAAATTGATAACTATTTTTTATGTTCTCAATTAGTAAATATTTCTTAATCAATAAATTATCAATTTTACGATAATTTTGAATGATTAACTGATTTACTTACGAAGACCGCAGTCAATAATTTTCAACAGCTGACCCGATTCAGCTGTTGACTTAATTCACTGGCGACTATTAAGGTTAGTTTATGATTTATTCCTCTCTTCACAAAAATAATCTTAAATCATAAAATATTAATAATATAGCTTATGATAATACTTTCTTATAATAATACTAACGCTACACAAGAATATTTCCTAACATTTTCTCCAAATTATTTTATTACTTGATTTTTATCAAGTTTCATATAAAAATGAAATGTCTGATGAAAGACATTAAAACAATGAAAATTCACAGGTATTATAGTTTTAAAAAATAAAAATAACCTCAAATTATTGTTGTGGTGGATTTATAGTTGCTTATTTTGTTTAACATTAAATAGATTCTTAAATTCAAAAATCGTCAAAACTAATTTTGGTCGGGGTTGGAAGTGATGCCTTCTATGTAACGTTTAACTGTAGTACCTACAAAATAACTGCAAAATTAAATATTTTTTAACAGTTATTGTTTTTATAAAACCAGATATATAATAAATTTTAGGAAAATAGAAAAAGAGATATTATAACGAATGTACGACTAGTATGAATAATTTTGAATACGTTTTATTTTATTCATATTTTTGAAACTTTTAAGATTAAAATAGTGAATTACAATGTTTTTTTTTTGTTTTTTTAAATAATCTCTTTTTAAACTAGTAATGAGTTGAAAACGTAATCTTCATATTTATTTTAAAATAAAAAAAGAATACGAAATCTGATTAAATAAACTCTCCACCTTTAACGCTTGCGCTGTAATCAGAACAAGAGAACTGAAAAATTATATTCAGTGGATAACTGCTTTGATTTTAAGGTCTTATTTTGAAAGTGATACGTTTCCAAAATTGATATTATAAGAATAAAAAATAAGCCTTACTTATATCACTGTTATGGAGGCCGAAACAAGGCAATATTTTAAAAAATTTGATCGAACAGATTCTGACGATGTTGACGGCACGGCACATGAATCTGCATAAATAATGAGTCGATCTGATTGACCGGAATCCTTACAATTCTGTTTTTTTTGCAGCTTCCCATAAACTGTCCACTGTGTTTGTATGCTCCCCCAGTAACTCTGGTTTTCAGATGTAAACCGAGTGGTAAACAATTTCATGTGCAAATCTTGTAGATCAAGTATATTATCATAACTCCGTCAACAATCAGAAAGTATGTTTGTCCCAGGTCTTAAACAGTCCTTTATAACACTTTGTCAATTTCGTTCGATCGGGGACCGCATATATAGAACATTCTTTTGTTTTATAAAAATTCCCGCAAACTCCTACTGCTGAAGTATTTGCGGCAGGTGTGTTGTTGAGAATCGTCACAACATTGTATTTTCTCCTTGAAAAAATAAATTCATCTATTTCCATGCTCAGATCATTCTCGCCTATTATTACTGGGTTGCAGAGTAACATGACCGCATACAGTTTCCTTATAAAATTTTTCCAGCATGTTTCAGCGGCACTACCCATAACAAATTGTTCGTTAAAAAATTTTAAACTAAATATTTCCTCCTCTATGTATATAGAAAATAAACAACTTCCAATTTAAATTTGCTGCATTGAAATCAGGTATTATTCCTTAAAACCACCGGGTTGGTATAGTAGTGAACGCGTCTTCCCAAATCAGATGATTTGAAAGTCGAGAGTTCCAGCGTTCAAGTCCTAGTAAAGGCAGTTACTTTTATACGGATTTGAATACTAGATCATGGATACCAGTGTTCTTTGATGATTGGGTTTTAATTAACCACACATTTCAGGAATGGTCGAATAAGACTGTACAAGATTACACTTTATTTACACTGATACATATCATCCTCATTCATCTTCTGAAGTATTATCTGAACGGTAATTTCCGGAATCTAAATCGAAAAAAAAAACAAAAGAAAGTTCCTTAAATGAATAGAATTGCGACAACCCGCCTTTGTACCTTACCTGTCGTTAACGAACGAATCTAACCTGTATGTTAACGAGACGTTTCATGATCCTGTACGCAAAACCTAGGATTATGTAAATTCTCACTTGTTTGTGAAAAACGAACAGCATTTTGTCATCTGGCAGCTACGGATTAAATCAATCAAACTCATGTAGGATGAAAATAACTAATAGTAATAAGCAAAGCAATATACGCAGTACACGATTGAAATAACTGACTGAAATTACACAACCAGCGATATAACTTTAATAAGACTGAAATATAATTACATATAATATAAATATTAACAATTTAATATTGAACATTGTTAATTTGTTTTTTTTAAAACTGGCTTAACCATATTAATAATTCAAAAAAAAGATAGGAAGTTCGTCTGCTTTCAAAATAGGACCCGCTTTTAATTTAATTATATTTTATTTTGCATCAATTGTTAGATTAATTTAAAATAATTTACTCGTAGATTTGATCCAATCAAGTTAATTTTTTATTACAGTTTTTTATACGGTATTTTGCAAAACCACAAACTTCTAATTTATATATATATGTATAAAACTTATATTAAATTCCGTGATGAAGATAAATAAAATAAAGTTTTATTAATGAATATTCTTCTTAAGTAACGTGATTGGTATTTTTCAATAAATTTCAAAATATATCCACACATATTTTTAGATATTAAAATTAGGAAATATTGGATTTACCGTATAAACAATGCGTTTTTCCTTTTTTTTAGCATATAAAAAATTTCATTAGATTAAGCAGATTTCAATAAATAAGTAATTTTAGTAGAGGAGATGAAAGTTAAAATATTTTAGTCAGACGATCTACGTTACATACTGTTTCAAAGTAAAGGCTACGTATTTTTTATTATAAGTTTATTTAAATGTCATTAATCTATACTATTGCATTGTAATTTGTCGGAGAAAACTTTTGCAAGAAGAGGTGTCAATTTTAAAGTAGATGTTGCACAATTTAAAGGTCGTATTCAAAGTTTTAATGGACTAGACGTGTTCTGTTGCTCGTAGACATTTAAAATTTTAATTTACTATTACCATACAAAGCTGTCCATTATTACATATTATATTCTAATGTTTTGGTTTAATTCCTTATGTATGAATTTTTTTTAAGTTTATATTTTCTGAAAATGAATGGGTTAACAAATTTCAGTAAAAAGCGAAGGTTTTAAATTCGATATAATTCTTTTTAATATCAATTATTCAACCCTTATTTTTCATCAAATGTTCCAATTTCGATTATTCTAAACAGTCTAAGTAAGACGAGAGAGTAAATTCGGTGAGCGTAAGGAGAGGTCAATATTGAATAATGTACCAGACGAAGAGGACATAAAAATACGCATGCTTCCCCATTCAGAAGACTTGTCTAACGCTATCATATTTCCTCGAGGTGATGAGCCCCATGAAATATGATGGCATTAAAATCTCCTACTATTAGTGAAGGGGATGGAATTAGGTCGAGGAGATTTTATATATCTAGATCATTGAATTTGGAGCTTGGTGAGAGATTGCAAATATTCAATTTGAAGGGGTCAAAGATTTTTATGGCTACAGCAGGGATGAATGTAATAGTGATATTAAATGTAACAAGTGATATTCTTGTAGCTGACACCTCATCCCGTATGCAGATAGAAACCCCTACCACTTTCTCTACTGTCTACGAGACAGTCGTATCTCTCAGAGAAATAGTCCCTGAGTGTACACTATCTTGCCGCAGGAGGTGCGTTTCTTGGTAGCACATTATTAAAGCTTCTTGTGCGGGCTTCAATACTCTAAGATCTTCAATGCGAGACCGAAGACCTCGAATGTTCCATTAGATAATGTTCATAAATAAAGGAAATTATAGATATAGATTTCAAGATTTATATATATATATATAATTAATTATAGGTGATTCGGTTTTTCTGTTAGAATTTTTAATTTTAATAAACTCCAATGCCCTGAGATTGGGCGGGTACTTAACCATATTTTCCACCATTTGTAGTGATAGAAGGGGACATTTTGAAAGATGGGATATCACAGACGACAACCCAAACATTTTTTTTTTTTTGTGGATTCCGTTAACAGAGAACTTATTACATAGCTTACCGCCAGGTGCATCGACACCTTTCCGTAAAGACTAAACCTTGAGGAACGGGAACTTTTGAAGAGATCTCACTCACCGTCAGTTTCACTGGTTGTAATTATTGACTTCATGCTTTTTCTAGTCAGCTCTGAAATAGTGGCAGTAAGTGAAACAACTTGATCACATAAAATCTGAACAGGTTTTTTAATTCACCGCCGGATCCGCATCCGCATAGTTGATTACCCGTATTTACAGGGACTTGCCTTGATGCAACGGCGGCAAAAGAAATGCCTGGTTTAACCAGGTTTCATCTTTTTATATTCTCTTCTTGCAGCCGGAAAAGATAGTTTCTGCTTTGTACAAATTTTGATAATTGCCTTCTCGTCAAGTAGACTGAGACTGCCCAGGAATTCATTTAGATGGAGGTTACATCCCGCGAGCTAAATTTTACGGTATTTAGGTATTTACCTAGATCGTCATCTTACATGGAAGGTTCACGTTAAGGAAAAATGAAACGGCTAGATATCAGATTTAAGAAGTTTTTCTGGTTATTAAGCAAAAAATCGCAACTATTATTATCTCAAAAGTTACTTTTTTTCAAAGTGGTTTTAAATCCAGTTTAGACAGACGGAATCCAACTCTGGGATACGGCGAGTACCAGCAATGTAAAGATTATTCAGTATTTCCAGAATAAGTTTGCGAGATGTATTACACAAGCGCCATAGTTCGTACGAAACAACAAAATTGACGAGTATTTAGAGTTACCGTGCGTTCGAGAGAAAGTAGATCGATCTGAAACTAAGTACAAAATAAGACTTAACCACCACGTAAACTATCTAGCTTTTAATCTCATACAACCGGGACTGTAAGGCGATTAAAGAGGGTACAAGCATTGGAACTAGAAAAAAGATATTCAGATATTCAATCAGATATTCTTAGAAACAAATATTCTTAGAATATCATCAAACTATTTATATTTATAGTCATTTATGTTTGTAATACTATTATTCCTATGTTACAATTTTTCTTTTTATGGTTTTATTCATAGTACTGGACATTATTATAATTTCTATTCGTTATTGGCTGAACTTTATCAATGCTTATGCTATCTTTGATTTACTATTGATGTAGATTATTGTTGATTTACTATTGATCTAGAACGTATTTAATTAAGGTTTTCGAGGGAAACTCTTTAAAATTAGATTGTCATGAAATTGACTTATGGTTTCTAATCTACAAAACCGGTGGTAAAAAAAATTTGCGCATTTTATTAGAAAGTACTAAGATGATAATTGTTAGTATCTTTTATTCTTATTGCAAAATCACCATCAAACAACTCGTTTTATAGTACTTCGTAGTAACTGTTTTTTGTCAATTATTTTTTTTATTTTTTTTTTTATTTAATTAATTATTTTATTACAAAAGTTTTTTCTTGGTGTCTATTAATGATGGTATTTAACAGTGGAAATGACCACCTAGTTTTAGAGTTTAATTAAAATCTGTGCGTAATCTTGTTTTTCAATTATTCTCTGTAACCACATAGCACAGCTCTCTCCCTCTAATTGTATGCAGATACAACCTGATTAGAATTTCGACTTCGTATATATGTATATATCCATTTTGCTTATAAAATATAAAATTAATATTATTTTAGTACTTTTATTTTATAAATTTGTTAATTTATTTAAAAAATGTTTTTTTATATTATGAATGTCATCTTCAAATTGATTTTTGATTCATTTTTGTCTTAATTCTCTACTTTTAAATAAATGTAGGGTACTTACGTATTTACGCCACCGCAGCTTCATTTTCCACCGAAATCCGATTGACTACTTTGACTACTTTGTTTGACTACTTTGTTTGACTACTTTGTTTTTAAATAAAGCTGTAGCTGCGGTGGCGTTAATACGTAAGTACCAAATATAGTTTATAAAATTTTTTATGGAATAAATTTTACGACCAGTAGTATATTTTTCAAAAGTAAATTTTTCAACTGTTATCAAATCATCGTAATAAAAATTATGGCAAAAATAATAAATATCATGGCAACAAAATTAAATTTAATAAATATTACAAAAATATTCATACGCTATACAATTTTTAATTTTTTTTTTTTTTATATTAATGGAGATTGAAAAATGTAATGGGTATTGCATGGAACTAATATTACTAGTTCCATAGTATTGTATGGCCATACATTGTATGAACACAGCGCTATTTGCTCTAAACAAATGAAAATTCACCTCATTTTAGCAGATTTTAAATTAAACGTAGCTGGAAATTACAATGTATTTCACAAAGATTATAATTGTGTTTATCAAAAGTAAATTCCAGTTATAAAATAAAAATGCTTCATCATTATGTATAAAAAGGACAACCTACAATATATTTTCTATCTTATCGATATTAATTTACTTATTAATTTATCAATATATCCTATTTATTTATCGATATTAATTAATTTATTTATAAAATACATAGATTCGCTGAATTTAAATGATAATGCATCAGTTATTCATTTAGAAAAAACAGATAGTAAAATATAATATTAAATATAAAAAATGAAAAAAACAATACAACTGATAACAATGATTTTGCCTTCTAGAATAGTAGTTATTTTACGTGCCACAATGATTCCAGAAAAACAATCATTTGTTTAAAATAAAATGATACTGATATAGTTTAAAAAATTTAAAGAAATTTATCACTTTTATTTATGCTTCTATACAAAGAATTATATTAAATTTTCTTATAACTTGATAGAGTGTAATGAGAGTGATTAAAGTTAATGCATTGAAAAACTAATGGATATAAAATAAAGGTATAATATTTGCGCTGGGTGTGAATGGATAATTCAGCACTGTGGATAATTAAGAAATTGTAACTTCCCAGAATTGTGCTTTGTATTGTATAAAGAGTAAAAAAAAAAAATATCAGAAGGTTGAAATTATATTTCACATAATTATTAAACCCATAAATCAGTTTGTCCGATTTCACAATCTAACATCTTTTTTTGTCTTCAGTCATTTAACTGGTTTGATGTAACATTCCCTATGTAGTGTTATTCGTTTCATTTCGGTATACCTCCTACATTCTACATCCCTAACAATTTGTTTTACATATTCCAAACGTTGTCTGCCTGTCCCTGTCCCTCCAATATTAAAGCGACTATTCCAGGATTTCTTAATATGTGGCCAATAAGTCTATCTCTTCTTTTAACTATATTTTTTCAAATGCTTCTTTCTTCATCGATTTGTCGCAACATCTCTTCATTTGTCACTTTATCCACATATCTGATTTAGCATTCTCCTATAGCACCGCATTTCAAAAGCTTCTAATCTTTTCTTCTCAGGTACTCCAATCGTCCAAGTTTCACTTCCATATAAAGCGCTACGCTCCAAACATATACTTTCAGAAATCTTTTCCTGACGTTTAAATTAGTTTTTGATATAAGAAAATTATAAATCTGACTGAAGACTCGTTTCACCTGTGCTATTCGGCATTTTTTATCGATCCTGCTTCGTCCATCTTTAGTAATTCTACTTCCCAAATAACAAAATTCTTCTATCTCCATAAACTTTTCTCATCCTGTTTTTACATTCAGTGGTCCATCTTCGTTATTTCTACTACATTTCATTACTTTCGTTTTGTTTTTGTTTATTTTCATGCGGTAGTTCTTGCGTAGGACTTCATCCATGACGTTCATTGTTTCTTCTATTTTTTTTTTTTTTACTCTCAGCTAGAATTACTATATCATCAGCATATCGTAGCATCTTTATCTTTTCACCTTGTACTGTTATTCCGGATCTAAATTGTTCTAAGGCTTCCTCTATGAATCATGAGACCTTGCCGATGATGAGGGGCTTGAGTGCTCAGTGATACAGAGTACCTAGACCGAAGGTGCAACTAAATCGGAGAGGTATCTGTTGAGAGCCAGACTAAGGAATGATTCCTGAAAGAGGACAGCAACTCTTTCAGTAGTAGTTAAGGGCGTAGGTCAGGACGACTTAATCGGCAATATCAACATCACTCAATCCTCTGATTACTGCGCAGCTGAAAGCAATGGAAAACCACAGCTGCTTTTTTTCCAAGAAAATGTAGCTCTCTACATTTTCATATAACAAAGATGAAGGCGCCTTTCTTGGTAAAACATTCCCCGTTCGGATCTCCGGGTGGGGACTACTACATTCTACGAGTCGGAACGTGGAATGTTAGACGTCTAAAAAGATCTAATATATAACAAATTATAATCTGTAACAACAAATGTATAAAAAATATTTTAAAAAACTAAAAATATGTGTGACCAAAAACGTGTGTGTGTTTGAGTGTGAATGTGTTAAACCTTTTTAAAGTAAACAAATTTTTGATTATTTGAGATAAAATAGAATTAAATATTTCCGACTGAATGATTATCGACATGGGTTATTTTATATTATTTTTAACAAAAAAAAGGTGTTTACTGTATTTGTTTAGATTTATTTAAATGAAATTTTGGCTTATCCTTTATTTAAAAAAAAAACATAATTAAATAGATCAGTCAGGGTTCTCATATATATAATCAGAAATTAAATTACAATAAAAAATAAAATTAAAAAAAAACAAAATTAAACTCTTAGGTAACGTTTGTGATATAAATTTGAATAAATTTTCTATTATACAGTTTTTGCATTTAAATAGATATAAATAATTACCTTAATGCAACTTCTAAAAAACGATTACATTATTTTCTTAAGTTAAACTTTTACAGATCAAAGATTAAAAATTCTTGTCCATTAAGCAAGGAATATTTTTAATTTAAATGAGCACTGCTCCTTACCCTCACATTTACAGGCAAGAACAAAGCTATTAAAATCTATAATGATGTAAGGTAGAAAAGTGATTGTAGTAAAAGTGTTTTTTTAATGAAACACTTTTTTCTTTTAAAAAAAGAAGTAAAATCGTTTAAGTTTAAAAAAAAATTACAATAAAAAATTAAGATCTTTATTTAAAATAAATTAACGCAGATTTTGATTCTATAAGGCTGAGCTTTTATATCATCCAATTGAGATACTAGCTAAAAGTATTATTATTATTCTGGATAAAATTTGGTAAAACACTGAGTCATAAAGTTCACGTAGTTTCTGGAGTCCCGTAGGAGTCCATCTAAAGACCTTTGTTAAATTTAATTAGTATAAATGGTTACGATAAATTTAAAAAAGTTTTAAGGTGATATCAGTTCTTTGATGATGTTATTCAAGTCATAGCAAATTCGACCTATGAACGCGCTTTATTTCATATGTAAATAGATCTTTATGCACTCTTCCGCTGGGCTCATGATCAAGGCTTAACATTAATTGACAAAAACGGCTGTAATGCACATCTTTTATCCAAAATCAGTAATTAATGAAAAATTATTTTTAAAAACATATATCTGTATTTATTTGCAAAATTCTTCACCTTCCTGCAATTGCCCTGTTGTAGCTTATAAATCCGAGTACAGGTATTTAGGCATTATTATTGGTGAATTTTTTACTTGGTCTTAGCAAATTAGTGTTATTTCTGCTCGATTGCATAGTATACAATGAAAAACGTATCATTTACAGTTTCATTTCTCTAATTATGATTTAAAAATTGTATGTTAGACATTATTTGAGTCAATCTTAAGACATGATATTACTCCATGCGGACATTCTGAGGATTGTTATTTAAATGTAATCTGTTCCATTCAAAAACACGTAATTAAAATTATTCTAAAAACCTGTAACAATAGATATATTCCAACGAATATCCAAGATTTTCGTAGAGTCAGCAGATTTCTATCACCCAAAGGTCTGCTGTATCAAAATATTATTACGGATAAATCTTTCTCATCAAAATTATAAAAATAAAAATTAACTCGTTTTACACCCTATTTTATACACCGGTATCATAATAAGTATGGCGATCGTTCGTTGTCATATGTTGGCCCAAAAATTTTGACCAAACACATTAAATTTCATTTCCATGAAAAAGTTGAAGGAAAACATTCTTAATTTGTGTTTAACTATTTAATTCATTTAAAGTAACATGAATGAGAGAATTGGAGAGCAGAATATTAATGTTTATGAGAATATGATCTTTTTGCTTTGTTTATGTTAATTAATCATAAGTTATGAGTTTTGATTTGCGTTCTATTTTTCAATGGAAATATTTTTGTTTTTTGTTTAAACTCTGTATTTGTTATTTATATGGAAACCCCCGACAAACTATTGTGTCAGTTTTGGGATCCTGTAAAAATGTAAATTGAATGAAATAAAAAAAAAAATTATTATTTTTCTGAAAGGCCGTGGAGATTCTTTAATGACATCCAAATTTGATCATTCATTCACCATACAGATTCTGTAGTTAAATTTCAATTTTTAAAACAGAGTAGAAAGAAAATTATTCGATTCATCAAATTTAAATATTTCCACAAACTTGAACATCTCAAAAATGTAACAACATACTTAAATGATAAAAAAAAGGCTAATAAAAATACTTCATTAAATTTTTAAATCAAAATTAAAGACTTTCAAAAAATTATATAAATAACTTTAAAAGTAATATCTGAAATTATATTAAATTTGAATAAATATCTGCAGTGACGTAGTTCTTGAATCAAATACACAAAGAATTTCAGTTAAAAAAAAAAAATATATATATATATATATATAAATAAAGTAAAGCAATGGATTCATTAATTTCAGTTGAGGAACAAAACAACAAAGCTGCAAATCATTTCGAAAATAACTTAAATTAATAAAATAATTTTACGATTTGATAAAACAAAATTCACATATTTCTGTAATAAATTAATTTAAAAATTAAACAAAAGGTTTTACGTATGAATTAATATAATTTTAATAAAATTTTGTTTGATCTACTTAACGCGTCATGAAACAAATAGAATTTACTTATATGAAATGCTAATTTAACTAGACAAGAAATAGTTGGTAGACGATCAAAATTTGTTCCAAAAGTTTAATTTTAACTGAATGACATTAAATACTTCACCAAAAACTTTATGGAAATATTTAAATTATCAAAATATTCGAATAGAATTAAATATGTACGTATGACTATTTATGTTTTAACAGCAATTAAATTACCAAAGTATTTGGTTTGAATTATTTAGCCTCTAAAACTGGCTAAATAGCCTTATAAACGTAGCAGCAAATTTAAGGAATTAACTTTAAATTTGATTATCTCTGTCATGTTCCGTAATATTTATCGTTTTATTAGATATATAAAAATTTTGCTATATTCAAATAAGTTGAAAGCTGCTGAATTCAATGATAAAATAAGACAATTTAATTACAAATATGTCTATGGCTTTTAGGCTGTTGAGATTACTTATTAATTCAGCTTACTAAAATAAATTAATTGATTAAGCATAATATTTTTTGCTTAATGAAACATAGGAAAGTAGGTTTAACTTAATGAAAGGTTTTAATTGATTTTCACCCGTAATGTGCAAATTTGACCCGTAAATAAAGTCAACGTAATTGTAATATACAGTCAACAACGGATTGTGACAGAAAGACCAAGATAGGATTCTTTCTACAGCAATATTGTCGTGACAAATAAAGATAACTGACTCAAAAGTAATCAATGGATGGCTAGTATTGGACAAGTTATCGATTAAGCCTGTACACTAAATCAGTTTTTTAGATCGTTCAAGAAAATAATATCCGTCAAATTATTTGCATCAATCGGATAAAAAGGCTATAGCTGATGTCTGCCATGTTGATAAGTTGAAACCATGCTGTCAAACGGCATAATAATAAAAGATTTAGCAGCACAAACGATCCAGTTAGCATAATAATTACCACATCAGTTGATCTCTTTTCTAGTTAATTATCATTATTAGTTGACAAATTCAAATAGAAAATTTGTGGTTTGTAAACTATTTTTATTTTTTTTTTTGTATAAATCTAATTCTAAAAAACTCTAGCGCAGTTCTGTGGAAGAATTCTTCCAGAAGAAAGATCGATATTGTTTCTGACGCTTCACTATTTCGAAGTCACAAATACACAGATTTTCAGAGCACAATGAATTACATAACTTCGATTAACGTGTAGATCCTACACAAAATGCTAACCACTTCTGACTCACTGCATAAGCGTATATGAAAATTACACCATTACCCAGTCAACATAACCTCATATTGAGGTTATGGTTTTCTGCTCTCTATTTTAAAATAAGCGTAACTCAAGAACGACCATACCAATCTTTACTAAATTTTCCCATACATAACTTTAGATACACAACTACTGTATACCTAAATTTTAATGAAATTATCGAGTAGTTTTGGAGATTCTCCAGCTACAAAAGTTTACACATAGTCCTACCTATATATATATATATATATATATATGTATATACATATTAATTGTTTATAGTTTAAAAATCACCATATATATATATATATATATATATATATATATATATATATAAATAAGATTGATCTCACCTTTAAGTGTTAAAATATTTTCTTATTCAGCTTTTTCGGACCCATTGGCTCCATCATCAGTTGTTAAGATAACATAGTTAATAAAACATTAGGCATTTGGTTACTAAGGTAAAACTAATTAAACCTGTAATCAGATGTTAAAAACAGATGTAAATGTACTGTACTGATATTATAGCCAATTTAAATAGATCGTCGTATTCGAAGTGTGTTTGATGGTTCACTAATTGAAGTTTCTACATCTATAAATATAATATTTTTCTAAATTCTTTAGTTTGCTCTTAACGTTACAAATCTCTAATGTTTCAAGATTATCCACTAAGCTTCTAATTCTGTGTCTATTCGAAATCAAGTGATCCGCCATATTTGAAAAACACTTTTTATTTTTAAATGCCCTCAGATGTTTTGATAATTTTTTTTTTCTTTTCTTTTTTTAACCTCCGGGATCACCGTTAGGTATTGTTTCAGAGGATGAGATGAATGACAAGTATCGTATGAAAATGCCATTCCTGACCGGGATTCGAACCCGGGACCTCCGGATGAAAGGCCGAGACGCTACAACTTGCGCCACGGAGGCCGGCCCTGAGAATCTTACCTTGAACGATCTATTGGTTTTTCCAGTATATATGGCATCACAGTCTATACACTTAATACTATTAAGTGTATAATACAATAATATATTTACTGTATATGCCGCTGAAGTTGAATTTGTCAAAGACTTAGGTTGAGTAATAACTAAAGAATTTTGTTGAATGTTATTCAACGGTTTATACGCGATTGTATATTTTTCTTTATTATAAACGTTCACTATTTTATATGTGTTTTCATTTACGTAACCGTATAAAATACAACTTTTATTGTAATTTTTAGACTGTTATATTGGAGCAAGGGTAGCGTCCTTGTTATTATATTTCTTATTCAAATACCGCCTGTAAAAACCGTTAATGAAAGATTTATTGTAGCCATTCTGCAAAGCTATGCTTCTTATATTTCCCAGTTCGTTATCAGTTTAAAAAATTGAAATACATATATAAAATTTTATTATTATATACATATATATATATATATATATATATAAGGAAACACATTTTGAGTGAATGGTATTTTCCTACTCCTCATACCTCAAAACATAAAGAAAATTCATTTTCATCCCCCAGTCCACGCGACCGAAAGTAATAAATACTTTTCTTCAAAAGTCGTTAAAAAATATATTCTCATCATAGATGGCA
The DNA here is from genome assembly GCF_047948215.1 of Lycorma delicatula. Lineage (NCBI taxonomy): Eukaryota > Metazoa > Arthropoda > Insecta > Hemiptera > Fulgoridae > Lycorma > Lycorma delicatula. Next base: position 39,460,935 of record NC_134460.1, on the reverse strand, counting down.
AAAAAAAATTACGGTTTACTTTTCACCACTATTCCATACTTTCTAATTTAATTATTTATTTATAATATTCATCGTTATTCAAGGAAACAAACAATACGTATTAATTGTGTTTTTTATTTTGACACATTATTACAGCATTGTTTTAAAATAACACTAACAGACCCTTTCTTTTTCCTGTTTAGCCTCCGGTAACTACCGTTTAGATAAATCTTCAGAGGATGAATGAGGATGTTATGTAAGAGTGTAAATGAAGTATTAGTCTAGTACATTCTCAGTTCGACCATTGATGTGTGGTTAATTGAAACCCAACCACCAAAGAAACACCGGTATCCACGATCTAGTATTCAAATCCATGTAAAAATATCTGGCTTTACTAGGACTTGAACGCTGTAACTCTCAACTTCCAAATCAGCTGATTTGAGAAGACGTGTTAACCACTAGACCAACCTGGTCTAACCAACCTGGTGGGTTGGTCAGACCCTATAGCACACATATCTAACGGCTTTAACAGACTTATGTTGTACTGTCATTATTACGAAATAAAACCAAGTTACGGTTTATTAATTATCAATTGCATAATATTTCTTTTTAAAAATGACATCAATATTAATAATAAATAGTTTTTATTTATTGTCATAATTTTGGCAGTGAATAATGCATAACGATTAATCGAAGATGATTTAATCGTAAACATATATATCGTTTATCGATATTATATTATATGTATCGATATTATATTATATGATATTATATTATATGTATGTATTTTTTTTTTTTTTTTTTATATATATATATATATATATATATATATATATATATATATATAAACGACGAATAATTGAAATAGGTTAATGAACAATTTTGGACTGCGTTCCATTCTTTATAAGTATTATATTTTGAAAATATTTTTGAAAGATGACTGTAGAGAACAAGATCCTACTGGATTATACTCTATCGGGTTCTGAGAACTGTTGATGTATCAACAGATTCATTAAAAGGTGGACTGCTGTCTTTTAGTTAGGACTGATTAAATTTAATAGATAATGTATAAAGAAAGATTTTTTTGTGTGCTTAAATATGTAGACTAATAATCCATTTTTAGTTTATATATTATTTTAGTTTTTTTTTTTTTAATTATTGAAAAAATTTCACGGATAGATTAAAAGAAAAAAAATTTAATTACAAAAATAATAATAATAATAGAAGGCATTTTTATATAAATTATATTACTGTTAAAGTACTGGATGAAATATAAATCGTTTTGAAGTTTATTTAAAATAAAATTACTGAATAAAACGATTTAAAAAATAAAATCGAAATAAATAAATTTTATAGTTTTGATAAATAACATGGGATTGAAGGTGGAAATTGGTGGTGTTAACTCTAAGGGCCATTTAAGAAAACTGCTGAAAAAGAAAAAGAGAATTCAGCGTATTATTTTCCAAAGAAAAGTGTAAAGAATTCTGATACTTTTTTTGTTAATCCTTAGAAAGACTGTACTTTATTGAATGAGTCTTTTCAATTAAATTACAGCAAAATCCTTTGAAAGTATTCCTTTTAAAATTTCTATTAAAATCTAATAAGGTGTAAAGGAAGATTGAAATGAAAATACATATATATTTAATAATTAACATATTTTAAGGTATACATCCAAACAGATTATTATTAAAGTTTTTATTTACAAACAAAATTCATAAGATTTGTTTTTAAATTATTTTCTTCTTACATTTCTTTTTCTAATAATTATTGTTTTTGATCAGAGTATTTTCCAATTAATCTTTTGATATTTTTGAACGCAAAATATTTCTTAACAATATAAAGCCGCAAAAAATACTTTATAATAGGTATAATTAAACGAGAATTGCTAAAATTGTAATTCTACGACTCTGTCAAAAAATAAAGATTAAAAAATGAATAATTATAAAACCATATTGTCTAACTACATGTTTATATTTTAATAAACTTTGCAGAGAGGTAGTTTTCCAGAACTTAATTCAAGTCTTTTCCTCGAGAATAAAAATAATATTAAAAACCTTCGGAAAGAAATTGTTTTATTATATTGGAACTCCTTTGAAGTTTTTCGATTACTTTCATACATTTGTCGGTTGTAAAAATGAATTAGCCTTTTATTTTTTAATTTTAACACTGTAGATCACAAACATCTGTGGTGATTAGTAGCATGCGAATTTTAGAACATTTCGAATTTGAATTCTTGTCAGAATTTACTTTTTTTGAAATGTAAAGATTTCTTAAATCATACTTCGTTGAACAAGTTTTACTTTCCCGTTTAGCGCTATAGCATTAGAAGTGAAAGTATTGTAATCGGTCCAATTTGGGCATATGCGGTTTTCACTGGATCTTGACGTGATAGTTTTTAGTTTATGCCTTCAGAAGAAGACAACGGACACCTGCAGCTACCACGTCGCTCTCAAGAACTAAGCTAGAAGCCTAACCGCGGAATGAAGACCCCGTGCCTAGCTCTAACTATTTAATGAGCCAACTTCATTGAAAGTCTCAGATTCGAGGCAAACTAACCACTACAACAACTTTCCCACTGAAAGTGTTAATCACAGCGAAATTTGGTCCTACTCCCACTCAGCTCCATCGCGGATTCCCGCGTGACATTCACCATCTTCCTTAGACCGCCGTCGAAACGCCACTGCATGCCACCTAAGCAGCACGCAGCCGCGCTCCGCCGACAGTGTCGTTTGCTCATTCAAATGCTCCCGTCGAAGCGCGACCGCACCCCCCGGGACAAGGAATAACATGCCCCGTTGGCAGCGGCCGCAACTCCGCCGACAGCTTAATTCCATTATCAAAATGACACCTCTTAAATCTAACCTAGGCACGCTGCCTAAGCGCCTACCTTCGGCCAGTCAACTGCCCAGGCGCTCCCTACCCACCCAGGTTCCTATCACCTACTAAATCCCTTCGGCAGTCCTGCATATAGCGAGGAAGCGAAGGAAGCCAGCAACAATTGTCCACTCTCTGCGAGTTTTCCAGTTGACTCGCAAATCCAAAACGGAGTTTACTCTCTCGAGTTCCCTAATAACTCTGGTACGTTCAGCTTCGTACCTGGGACAAATATGTAGGACATGGTCCACAGTGTCATCGACCCTGCAGTCCGGACATAAGAGCACTGATGTAGAACTGTTGTATTGGTCCGCTATGTTGTGACGTCACAGGTAAGCGGTAAATTTAAATAAATGACTAATAATATTTAATGGCTGCACCGCCACTCCCTCACGAATGAAATACTATATGCGCGCGCGCTTTAGTTATTTTGTTTATTTAATCCAATTATTATTGGATTAAATAATCAAAAAATATTATATTTAAACAACATTATAAATATTTTTAATTAAGTTGTGTGTGTATGTGTGTTTAAGCCGTGCATCAGACAAAAGCCGCGGGATGGGGTAGTTCAATAACTGTTTTCTGAATTTTTTTTTTTATATTTAAATCTTTTAAAAGGTAAAAGATAGTTATTTACTAATAAAGGTTATTACGTTTAGTGAAAGTGATTTGATATTAATAAAATATTAAACTCAATTCAATAACAAAAAAAAAAAACTTGTTCGGTTTTAATTATATTTACAAAGATTCCACAATTAAATGTGAAATATCTTTAGACTAAATTAAAATTACTATTTATTACTTTTTTTTTTTTTGCTTAACCTTCGGAACCACCGTTAGGTATTGTGCTTCAGAGATGAGATGAATTGCAATTTCTGTAGCGTGTGAAAATTTCATGCCTGACCGGGATTGAACCCGGGACCTCCGGATAAATGGCCGAGACGCTACCACTCACGCCACGTAGGCCGGCGCTATTTATTATTTATATTTACTTTTTTAAGCATTTTTTTAATGTTTTATTTTTACGATTAAGAAAACAGTAATTCATTTCTTATAACAGCTTTTCAAATAATTTTTTGAAAAAATAATCGTCCAAACGTATTTTATCTGATTTATTTTAAGTGTAGTTACTCCTCGTGTCACGTCGCGGTTTACCCTTTTCCTAGGTTTACATTTTTTGCATTTTAACCATTTTGGGTATGAATACTTACATCATTTGAACAAATAAAATAACATGAATTATTCATACATGCATGCGTACACTCAAGAGAACTTTATCTCCTCCTTATGTTAGTTGTAACTTTTATTCCCTGATCTCCTATATTATTTACCATTAAATTTATGATTCCTTATTTCCCATTAATTATTGTAAAGCATTTCTTACTTTGTTTATCGATTTCATTTATAAGACAATGAAGTATTGTTACGCATTTGCAGTTCTATTCTCTTCTACCAAACACATAACCAAATAATTTATCTGTATTTCTAATGCCTCCTAATTTTGTTTCCCTGTTTAGCCTCCGGGAATCACCATCAGGTACTACTTCAGAGGATGATATATATGAGTATAAGTGAACTGTAGTCTTGTTCAGTCTCATGTTGACCATTTCTGAGATGTGTGGTTAATTGAAACCCAATCACCAAAGAACACCGGTATCCGCGATCTAATATTCAAATCCGCATAAACGTAACTGCCTTTACTAGGATTTGAAGGTTGAAACTCTTGACTTCGAAAGCAGCTGATTTGCAAAGACGCGTTCACCACTAGACCAACCGGTGGGTTCCTAATTTTTGTACTATTATCCGTTAGTTACACTCCTAGATTACTACCGATTGAATGTCATACAATAATAACGTTTAAAACAAATCTAGTCGAATACGTTTGGAGGAAACGTATTTAAATAAAACATCTTCGTATAATTTATTTAAACAGTATAATTTTATTTACAAACAATAAATTATTATTATTCACAAATACAATAAAATAATCAGTTAATAAAATCATTATTAATAATAATTAACAATCTCGTTAATGCTCGTTTGGATGTTCTCGTTTGAGGCAAACAAGGCATAAAGACTGAGTTCCGGTTCCTTACGGTGGGGGAGCAGGAACGACGTAGTCGGGCCTGGTAACCGTACTCAAGTATTTAATAGTTTAAGATCCAGCAAGCTTGTTAGAGTAAAAGGACACTCCCCAGGATTATGTTATGCTTCATTGTGGAATCCGATTCGGGAAAGAGGAGAGAAAAAAATAATAATTATCAGATCTATGTTCCTAAATGATGTAAATTTTTATTTTATTTTAAAATAGTGCAAATTCATTGTAAAAGATAATGAAAATAGCAGAAGAAATCTTTTTGTATATGGAATAAAGAATTTCATATATTAAGTTGGTGAAGAAAGATTCTATTTAACATAACCTTAAAACGAATTCTGTCCGTTAAGGAGAAGTCGGAAACAGCTATCTCTCTCTCTTTCATTAGACGCCATTTAACTAATTATTTAATAATTATTTTTTAACGTCTACTCATGGCCTTGTTTGTAGGATAATATTGAAAAAAATTTTAATTTTGATTCATTTTTTGAGGTATATGTAATCAAAAAAAGTAAATAAAATTAAAGTTGTTAAAAAAAATTATTTACGGTACATATTTTTAAAAAATTTAAAAGGTCACCTAAACGTAATATCTTTAGTTATTTAGAGCTGAAAATTTATCTAAAACGAATGTTTAACTAAAACCAAAACTTTAGATGTCCGTAGGACGTGTTTGTTTGCTTTTAAAGATTTGCACAAATAAACTGAAATCATTCCGCACGTTGAATAGTTTAACCAGTTTCCACTAGGTTGATGTGACCTGTATAACATGCAACCTCTCTAGAACATGCTATATGTTAAAACATAAAAACTAACTAAATCGATATTTCTAACTGATGTTAGTATGGAAACATTATAAATTCATTTTTTAGCCAAATTTAACGGATGTTTTAAATGAGATTTAGCTATTTAACTTATTAAATTCATAAACTTTATGTTTTTAACCTCTTCAAAAATTGTATTAACAAATTAAATACTTCTGAGTTGTTATTAAACGATTAAAAATACTTTTGCAATCGCTTTAAGGTATTTTTAGTGCCAAATCCTACACCTTGAAATTCATAAAATGCATCTACCTTAACGTGAAATTGCTAATAAGCTACCTTAACGTAATAATTGCTAATTGTAAAGTGAAATTATTAATAAGAAACAAACTTGCAATACATATATATTACTTTTACTTCTCCGCCTAGCGCTATAGCTATAGAAGGGCTTATTTGCATTTCATATATATTTAATCGGCTCAATTTGGGCTTATACGGTTTTTACCGGATCTTAACGTTTTGACGTAAGATACCTAAAAAACCGGATGGTAATTTTCCGGATGTTTGTATGTACGTATGTGTGTTCGGTGTCTCACACCTTATATTTCCACAACTACTGGACTAATTTTTACCAAACTTGATCTGAGTACTTTATATATGAGCCACTACAATTTCAGCTTAAAAGGACAAGGGAGTAAGGTTGTAGAGTAAGGTCACCCTTAGTATGTCGAGATTTCGCCTAATTAAGGTCTCATTTTTCTTAGGCATATTTGTTAATAATTAAAAAATAATAATATTTACAGAAAAATGTTTTTCAAAATAGCATCCCCACCCCAAAAAATGCTCTACACTAGTGGCTAAGTGAGTATACTGCGTCAGTAGTACCCCCTGTCACCACAAGAAGCGCTAATGAATCACTGACGTACAGCTGTATAAATATTTTTGATTATGTTACGTGTGTATGTGTGCATCAGAAAAAAAAGCCGTGTGACGGGAAAGTCCTGCAGCTGTGTTGTTATTTATTTTGAATTTCACAAACATATTTATGAACAAATATTGATGTATCACTCAATTTTCCAAAAAAAATAAAATTAAAAAATAGCTTGGATATTTAAACCTTACAATTTATTTTCAGATACTAGATCTCGAAAATGATAAATTATAATATATTTTTTTTTTACTTTTACAGTTTTTCCAGAATCTTTTCCGAGAAATATATGTAATATTAAATACTAATATTAAAATACTAAATTTAATAGTGGCCAACCGGTTAGGTTTAATGGTATTGTTTCTTGTAAATGAAGAAGTTCATGGTTTGATTCCTTTTTTATCATAATTTCATTATTTACACACAAATGAAACAACTTTATGATCTTAATACTTTATTTTTCTGAGAAAATAAATAGTTTTATTAAAAATTAATGAATACTAATCTTTATATTAATTTTATCGTTAAATGTTATTATTGACTGTAAAATAACTAATTTATAAATTTATACTAATTTAGTAGATGTTTTATTACTACTAATTATGTACCTTTGTTTAATAAATTGTAATCATATTGTTATGATACTAGTGTTAACAATACCACTATTGAGTATTCAATAAATTAGTGCGGGTATAGTTACATATTCGATTAAAAGGAGTATAACTACTGTATTATTATCATTATGAGTGTATTTTCGAATAATGTCCTAAAACAAATAGTTGTGGCCATGTATAATATTGGCTCGTACGTATAACAATAGCCGACCCGTGTAATAATCAAAGACAATATCTCTTTATTACCCTTTTTGCCTATGACTCATGGTAGTATTAAACTAGGATGTTACTACCAGATTTACTTTATCCTCTCTTATTTTTAAGAGTAGGACTACTGTTTACTCTTAGAACAGTGATATAGAATCTATACTGTGTGTTTGTACAGTTATTACCAAAATTAGAAATAACAAAAATAAAACAGATTATTTTCAAGTCAGTACATTGTTGTAGAAATAAGAAGTTATAAAATATTTTTTAAAAGTATATTAAATTTTAGTAGTTGTAATCTATAGAACATATTTTAAGTTATTAAAAACTGTATCTCCGATGATATAATTTTTTTATAAGGAAAAAACTTAAACTTCTTTCTTATACATGTCAAATAGATTGTAATTTACAACCAAAAATAATATGAACGCCTGTCTATATATAAAGAATTAAGTTAATGTTATCATCAGATCTCAAAATAGTCAATGAATATAAAAATCTGGGTAAGAATTGTTATTTTTTTTATGGAAAGCAATAATTTTTCTATTAAATATTGAAAAGTAAACGAGTGCATTTTGTTACAAAATTGAATACTATTTACAATTAATAATTAATTGTCTTACCTTAAATCATTTAATAAACTTTAACAGATATCTTAGACATTTCTACATTACGAAGGAAATTACAATGAAGATAAAATCAGAGCTTAGATTTCACTGTTGTCGAAGTTTGTTTTGTTTATAAAGGAAACTAAACAAAGGGGAAGTGAACAGTGTTACCGCAAACCTAAACCTCATATTCACTTTATTACTAACCTCTTGTTAGCAAGGTTGTAAGGTTGGCTGTTGCAACGGAAGTCTACTACCTATACTATATCCCCTTAACAAACAGTGTTATAATACTCGTATGTTGTTTTCTCAAACCCAGCTTTTCCACTATAATCCTACGCGTAGACTTAAACGCACATACTTTTCCCACCTTCTATTATAACGCGTACATATGCATCTTTACATACACAAATGATATTATTTTTTTTATTATATCTAAATTAAATTAGTTATTTTCTATAACAAACAATTAAATACAGATTGATTGACCATACGCAATGAAATTACACAATATTATCAGTCTTCATATATCTTTGCAGTTTTACACCTCGCTTTAAAATATGTTTTAAAAAATTACCAATAAATTTTCGAGTTACATTTCATTTGAATACGATCATTTTTCTTCTGAAAACTAACGAAAAAATTCTTTATATTAATTATTCTACACGCTACGACATGACACTCTTATATAATGGCAATACTCAAATAAGTATGGCACCATTAGATTTACTTTATCTCCCTCATTTTTAAGAATAAGAGTACTCTCTACTCCTCTATAAGAGAATTATATTTTCACAGCTGATTTAGAAAGAAAAATAATAAAACAGATTATTATCGAATCAATAGGTTGTGGAATTAAAAATTATTGAATTTTTATAAAAGTAATAATTTTTTTAATAGTTGTGATCTATGGTATTTATTTATAGATATGATATTTGCACATAAGCCATATGCCAAATTTTTATGTTTTAAACAGTTTTCTGTTTATCAGCAATTATTTATTCAAATAATAGTTATTACAGTCAGGAACGATTACTTATTACGATTGCTAACTATTACAGAAAGAGAATTTTTTTTTTTTGTCTTCAGTCATTTGACTGGTTTAATGCAGCTCTCCAAGATTCCCTATCTAGTGCTAGTCATTTCATTTCAGTATCCTCTCTACATCCTACATCCCTAACAATTTGTTTTACATATTCCAAACGTGGCCTCCCTACACAATTTTTCCTTCTACCTGTCCTTCCAATATTAAAGCGACTATTCCAGGATGCCTTAGTATGTGGCCTATAAGTCTGTCTCTTCTTTTAACTATATTTTTCCAAATGCTTCTTTCTTCATCTATTTGCCGCAATACCTCTTCATTTGTCACTTTATCCACCCATCTTATTTTTAACATTCTACTATAGCACCACATTTCAAAAGCTTCTAATCTTTTCTTCTCAGATACTCCTATTGTCCAAGTTTCACTTCCGTATAAAGCGACACTCCAAACATATACTTTCAAAAATCTTTTCCTGACATTTAAATTAATTTTTGATGTAAACAAACTATATTTCTTACTGAAGGCTCGTTTCGCTTGTGCTATATATGTATATCGCGCCTGCTTCGTCCATCTTTAGTAATTCTACTTCCCAAATAACAAAATTCTTCATAATCTTCTCCATAATCTTTTCTCCTCCTATTTTCACATTCAGTGGTCCATCTTTATTATTTCTACTACATTTCATTACTTTTATTTTGTTCTTGTTTATTTTCATGCGATAGTTCTTGCGTAGGACTTCATCTATGCCGTTCATTGTTTCTTCTAAATCCTTTTTACTCTCGGCTAGAATTACTATATCATCAGCAAATCGTAGCATCTTTATCTTTTCACCTTGTACTGTTACTCCGAATCTAAATTGTTCTTTAACATCATTAACTGCTAGTTCCATGTAAAGATTAAAAAGTAACGGGGATAGGGAATATCCTTGTCGGACTCCATTTCTTATTACGGCTTCTTTCTTATGTTCTTCAATTATTACTGTTGCTGTTTGGTTCCTGTACTTGTTAGCAATTGTTCTTCTATCTCTGTATTTGAACCCTAATTTTTTTAAAATGCTGAACATTTTATTCCAGTCTACGTTATCGAATGCCTTTTCTAGGTGTATAAACGCCAAGTATGTTGGTTTGTTTTTCTTTAATCTTCCTTCTACTGTTAATCTGAGGCCTAAAATTGCTTCCCTTGTCCCTATACCTTTCCTGAGACCAAATTTGGTCTTCTCCTAACACTTCTTCCACTCTCCTCTCAATTCTTCTGTATAGAATTCTAGTTAAGATTTTTGATGCATGACTAGTTAAACTAATTGTTCTGTATTTTTCACATTTATCTGCTCCTGCTTTCTTTGGTATCATTACTATAACACTTTTTTTGAAGTCTGATGGAAATTCCCCTTTTTCATAAATATTACACACCAGTTTGTATAATCTATCAATCGCTTCGAAAGAGAAAAAAACAGCAAAAAAAGAGTTTTTTATTTTAGCATGAAAATATTTATCATTAGCTTCCTATTTTATTATTATTGAGCTATCTTTGACTGATGGTTGGTATTCTCAATGATGAACATTGTGGTTATCATGATTATTCGTATTTTATTAACAGCTGCTCTAAATAGTTAATTTGATACAATTAAATTATTCTTTGAGTTATCGTCCAACACCTCATTTTAGCTCCCAAAAGTCTGTATAACATGGTCCTTTCATTATATTACCAAACTATACTGTTTTATGTGCTTTTATGAATATTATTAATTAATTCTCTTTTTCTTAACATTCTGTGTAAGACCTCTACATTCATATCACAAATATGATATGATAAATAGAGGCTAATCATAAATTATTCTGAATACGTGAACACCTCTGAAATGCTTTAACTCTCTTGTTATGGTTTTTTCAGTTTAAACATTGTATTATTCTAATAATTAATTGGTCGCTACAACAGAATTTTTTTTTTTTTTAATTATTAATACCTTAGATGGAATCATTAAAGTCTGGCGAGGCTTTCAGCATGCCTTTATACTTCAGATTTTAAGTAAGAACTTTGACTTTACTTCAGCTGAAGAAACCCATTATAAAGTGGTGAGAAAACTTCGTATAGCGAAAAAGAATACTTATTTATATAATTATGGAATGAAATTTTGGTTTAGAAGTTTTGATTTGCGATGAATAATATCTTTCTATTGAGTATAAACAAAATTTTTATCAAATGAAGATACTAGAACTTGAAAGAGCTTTTTGACCAATTTACTGGAAAAAATGATTCGAAAGAAGATTCACGCGTTTTACGAATCTTAAGTGGATACAACATTCATGATACGAATGTTGAGGTCATTGACATGATTAGGATGAAATACGCGTATGTGACTATAATTTTGCTTCATTCGAACCTCTTGATAGGTGATTTGAGGGTTAATTAAAAATATTCCATTATGAGAAAGAAAAGCAGTGGTTACGACATTCGAATAATCCAGTTGCACCATATTTGCGGAAAATAAGTAAGTATCATGAAGATATAAAGATAGATATTTACAAAAAATATTTTTTTCAAAATCGCACCCCACCCCAAAAAGTGTTCTAAACTAGTGGCTAAGTGGGTATACTGGGTATAAGAAGAGGATACGGTGAAATGGGCCATTACTTGACACAATTTTTCAGTGGACACGGTGTATTTAATTATTATTTAAATAAAATAGACAGAAGGGAAGAAACAACCTGTATGTATTTTGACCAACTTGACGATGCGCACACCGTTTTCATGTGTGACAGGTGGGCCGTCTTGAGATTTAATCAGAACATCAATGGATTAACACCTGAAAATATAGTGCAATTTATGACTAGCAGTGAATATATCTGGAACATAGTAGCAGGTTATGTTAGGCGGATTCTAACCCAGAAATATGCTGATGAAAGAAGCCAAGGATATTAGTATAGACTAGGGTAGGGAGGACAGCTTCAGAGCGGGGAGGGCCACCATGCCGAGGTGTGTCGGTTCCAATGAGCCGCTGGGGACTCCAGGGGCTCTTAGTTAGAAATATTGGAAAAGGAGGATCAGTGAAAACACCTGAAACTACGCCACGACAAACCAGGTATGGCGTGGTGTCAGAAATGGGCAAATCTAAATAAGGAACTCTCAAAAGAACTGAACCGGTGGGCCGACCTGCCATGCCGGATGTATAGCCGGTAGGTGGGAAGGCCCATTAGAGTCAAAAGACTCTCCCCTGGGTGGCGTAATACCAACAAGTCCGGCCCAGGGGAGTTGAGAGAAAAAAAAAGTGGGTATACTGTGTCAGTAGTATTCCTTGTCACCACAAGAAGCGCTAGTGTATCACTGACGTACAGCTAATAAATATCCAGCTAAATAAATAATATACAGCTAATAATTTATTTAAATAAACAGAAAGGTTTAATTTTGTTTTTGTTTTAGTGGTTATAGGCTGTTTTAGTGGTTATAGACATTTCTGATTAAAAATATGTGTAAATCTTATTGTAAAACAAGCAAACATTTAAAAAAATATGTTTATTTCTTTAATTGAATGTTACTATAAAGAAGCACTTGTTTCGATTTAATTGTTTGTTTGATTGTTCAAAATTTATTACCATACTTTTGGTTTAATATTTTAAGTGTAACCCATATTTAGACCACACTTTCAAAATTGTGCTTTCTGACACTCTTCAAAAAAAAAAAAAAAAATTATAATAAACGTTGAAATTTTAAAATTATTTAACAGCCTATATTGACCCAATATAATAAACGAAATATTAATACGAAATAATATTATTAATAATATAATATAATTATTAATAAAATAATATAATATTATTAATACGAAAACATATTACAGAAATAATGAAAACTTTCACATCTAAAAAAAAATTCAGATGATATCGTTAAAAGTCTTAAAATTAAATTGGTAACCTATATTTAAACTATTTTCTATAATAACAATCAAAAAATATATAGTGGGAAGTATAGAAAAGAAATCGGTAATTTTAAAATGTAGTCAAAATTTATTAAAAAAAAAAAACAATTATTAAATTATTGTAAGAAATTTTTTTTATGTATATTTCGTTTTAAATTCTGAATGAGATATTATTTTCATCGTTAACAGTATAAATTTCCACATGCTATATAGAGTATTATTAAAGACATTACTTAATTAACGTATAATTTATAATTAACTCCGATCTCCGTGGCGGAGTGGTAGAGTCTCGGCCTTTAATCCGGAAATATTGGGTTCGAATACCGGTCAGACACGGACATTTTTCAAAGGCTAAAAAATTCTATTTTCGTATCCCTAAAAATCTTCAAGCTTCTGTGTAGATATCAACCAAAAAAAAAATTGTGTTTTAAACCTTCTTTACCACCATTACATCTGGTCGTCTCTATTTTGTTTATAGAATAAAATTTATTGCTGTCCTTTACACTGTGAATTTGGTCCACTATTTGAGGATTACGTAACAAATTGCTCCCTTGTTCCTGGAAAAAAGCTTAGTTGCTATATTTGATGATATCAACCAGTGAATTAAGTTATAAAATATATGCTTTACATTTAATACAATATTCTTGCTTTTTTAAAGAATAAATAATTTTAAGATCGCCTAGCTTAACCAAATCGTGTGTCAAATTTTAAAATCCTATATATTAGTTTTTCACAAGTTTTCTGTGAATTAATATATGCTGAGAAATTATACCACGTTTCATACAGGATGAGAAAATTAGAAATTGATTAACTATTTCTCTTGCAACATGATCCATCTAAAAGCTAATCACAGAATGATATATACGGTTAGTTTTGTCATTAACTCTAATCTCTCGCACCATTTGATATGATAGCAATACGAACACAATTCGTTTTATAAAGGTTGTGCAAGATCATTCTAAACAGAGTTTAAATTTGGTAAACTTTTTTCATTTTATGACAAATTATATTAAAAAAAAAATTGTTCATACAGAGTTTTCTATTTTATTTAAGCATTATACACGATGATAATTTACCTTACGTTTCATTCTTACTTTTATATAAGTTTTTAATACGTACAACTTAAAATTCTACAGGTGAAACTATAGTGATCCAATTTTCCTAAACATTATAAAGTTTTATTTGGGTTTTAAATGTCGTGAAACTTCCGTTAACATTTTACGTAGCCGACAAAAAATTATTCATACGTTTGTTTGCATGTTTCAGTACTTATGCACAAGTTTATGTACCTATGTTTATGTTTCAGTACCTATGTACGTACGTATGTACGTATGAAGTATGTACGTATAAGTCGTGCAAAAATTAATAAAAACCTAACATTAGAATATTAGTTTTGTACAAGAACACAATCACATAGTATATATATGTGATATGCTTCAATGTAAGTCTATAACTACTTCAGTATAAGTCTATATGTATTGAAATATTGAATTTAGGTAATGGAATAAAATTACTTTTGAAGATATCGATTCCGTTGTTGTATAAAAGAGGAACAAGAATACTCCTCCATTTTAGTTCCTTAGATGCCTATCAATTTTATCAGCTTACGTCCCAAAAGACAAAAAGTTCAATTAAATAGAACATTTAAACCATCCTTGTTCCTTGTTATATCGTAGCATGGTTTAGTTAAAATAAGAGAAATTCAGAAAAAGGGGGAATGAAACGAAGAAAACCTGATTTAGATTCCCCGTGGTCTTTAAAACAGAATAAGATTATGCGTTATGTTATAATAAAATCTTTAAATAACTTTTTTTATTTATTTTTTTTTTTTTAAATAAATCATTCTACATTTCTATCTACTACAATCAATGACTTAATAAAATATCTCGTATCTTTTCTTTTTTTTTAATTCATAAAATCCTTTTTTTTTAAGATTCAGATATCTAAAACAAAAATAAAAGAAACCTACAGTGGTTGATACAACAAAAGTCAATTATCTTTTTTTACCAGTTTATTCATTTTGCGAAATTTTTACAGCAACATAATTTTCAAGAAAAAAGTTGAAGTTTATTCACTTATTTTTATTATTACTATTATTATTTCAACAGTGAATTGCATATAACAAAAATTTCATTTATATATTTTCGTAATTCTTAAATTTCTATTTTATTGTAAGAGTTATTTCATTTTTTTAATTTTAATAGATTTCTTAATTCATTTCAATGCACGTTCAGCAGATTAATTAATTGTGTGTGTGTGTGTGTGTGTGTGTGTGTGTGTGTGTATATATATATATATATATATATATATATATATATATATATGTGTGTGTGTGTGTGTGTGTGTGTGTGTGTGTGTGTGTGTGTGTGTGTGTGTGTGTGTGTGTGTGTGTGTGTGTGTGTGTGTGTGTGTGTGTGTGTGTGTGTGTGTGTGTGTGTGTGTGTGTGTGTGTGACTGTTACGCTAAACGGAAATTAACTAGTTATGCTAAACGGTTATTAGAATAAAATAACCAAAATAAATATCATGGGGTTTACAAAAAGCAAAAATAAAAATAATTATAAAAATTAAAAAGCCCGACTGTCAAAAACTATAAAATAAATAAATAATTGAACTGAAAAACGACAATAAATTGAGGTAAAAAGAAAAAAAAGCAAAGTATGGAAATAAAGTACTGAAGATTGTTTTATAGTATTTAATTAATAAATGGGTGATCACTCCCAATTTTCAGAAAGATTTAATTTATTTAAATATATTTTTCATGTTTTAGAAATAGCAGGCATTTACGATTGTCTATTGATCAAGTTCTCATCAGGTCTTACACCGATAAGAACATTTTGTCCTTCAGCGAAAATACTTAAATACAGTCGGAAGGCACTGATAGTAATTATTCTATATTAAGAGTTAAATTTTTTTGGAGGGGAGTCGTGTTATTAAAAATTACGATTCGAAAACTTATGGATGTAACGTATTTAACGTACTGAGTCAAATGAGGAGACTGTAAAAATTTTAATTTATTTATTTAATTGGCGTATACCTATCTAAACTTACTGATTTCTCAAGCGATTGACTTTCTTTTTATCGTTTGTATCATATAGAAATTTTCTGAAATCCAAGCGACAACGGCTAAACTCTCCGATTGTCTCAAGCGACTCATTGTAACGTAGGCTTGGCCTATGGTAAACATTTTAGAGGTCGGATCTACAACCGCTCTATCTAAAGTAGTTCCTTGTAGTTTATGCACCGTCAGAGTCCAACTCAATATTAGTGGGAGCGTGCGCCTTCTACGCTTTCCACATTTTCCCTGTCTCCCTACAGCATCAGATTCGACAATATTGGGCTCGATCCAATTCGATGCTGACAACATTATCTCTAATAGTACTATCATCAAACTCTACAAAGACCGTTTGTGGGAGCTCACCGAGCTTAAGCTAGTCTTGGCGTAGCGCATGGTTCCATCATGATTCTTCTGTATTATACTAGCAACTACCCGGTTTGAATTTTGAAAATCGGAAGATTGGTTGAGAAGCTATAACAACATTTCCGATTAACCATGATCTGTAAGATCGAGAGCGTATCTGACGCATGGAAAGATAGCCTTCAACCTACTAACAAATACTCAGTTTGAATTTTGAAAATCGGATGATTTGTTACAGAGATATTATAAGAGCACCCGATTGCACATTCCAAAACTGTGTCCCAGAGCCACCCAGTTTATTACAAATTGATGGTGATGATGGATTTAGCCTCGCATTACCTCACTCTAGCCCCACACGCAGTCCTCACGAGAAGTCCATTATTATTAACAGACATTTTTATTGAAACAAATTTTTTTCAATTTAAATTTAATTCTATTATTTTTGTAATATTATTCATTCGACTGATTTGAAGCATTCAGTTTAAACCCAGCTAACACAGTGATGAGGCTCACAATTCACAGTTCATTAATTCAATTCATTAAATTTTGTGCTTCAAACGGAAAATCTCCACTACTACATATATATAAATTACATTACTGAGAATAGCCAGAGAATAAATGATGTATTACATTCCATAAGCCACGTATGATACCTACGGCTAGTTTCCAGTAAAACCCACCGCGTGAAAAAATGTAATGCAGCTATAACCTTTGTTTCTTCATTTTAAGTGTAATAATAATTACACTGGAAACCAAAAAAGAATAATTTTTTTTGTCTCAGGAAGAAAAATATGATTCTGGTAGTATTTGTTCTCTTTAATTCAAATATTATATTGGGTTTTCCCCATCACGCAAGGTGTCAAAAAGTCAGGCATTTATAATTTAAGCCATCGGGTTTCTAATGTTGAACGTGTCTTCCCACATCAGCTGATTTGGAGGTCGAGAGTTCCAGCGTTCAAGTCATAATCCTAGTTTTATGCGGATTTGAATACTACATCGACGATACCGATGTTCTTTGGTGGTTGGGTTTTAATTAACCACACATCTCCGGAATGGTCAAACTGTGACTGTACAAGACTACAACACTTCATTTACACTAATACATATCATCCTCTGAAGTAATACCTGAATGGTAATTCTCGGAGGTTAAACAGGAAAAGAATGAAAAAGGCATTTATAATTTAAAACATTTTAATACTAAATGCATTCTTAACTACACAATATTCAAATATTTAACTCACCTAGAAAGTAAGAAATGACGATTTTCTGCTATATTTCACCTATGGAGCATCTCTCTTGATGGTCCAACAGTAATCGGCCAGCTTCTTAGGATACTATTTGCCTTGATACCTCTTTTGCATAGCTGAAATCTCCTGATGAAAGTGTTCCCCGTTCTCATCACTCATTGTGCCGAGATTTTCCGGGAAGAAATCTAGGTGCGATTCCTGGAAGTGTAGTTTTAAGGACATATTACAACCCAAATTTTTAAGTTAAGATCGTTGACAATATGACAGTAATTTTCCGCCTTTCGACTTCCCAAAAAACTCTGTATAACATTTTTGAATGCTTGCCAAGCTGCTTTCTCCAGTGTATTTAATAGTTCCTCAAACTTTTCAACATGCATTAGTGATCATTAGTGTGGACCCACAAATATTCCTTCTTTAATTTTTGCATTTCTAATTTTAAGAATCTTCTGTTTTAAGTACATGAAGCAAGGAGTGTTGTCCATGGCCTTGACGAAATTCTTCATTAATCCGAGTTTTATATGTAACGGAGGTAGATATATATTTTTAGGGTTACACAATGGGTCATGTTTCACATTTATCTATTCAGGAATGAGTGATTCGCGTTTAGGCAATTCTTTTCTAATGAAATGATTTTTTCTATTCCTACTATCCCATTCACACTTAAAACAACAGTACTTTATGTAACCAAGCTGCAGACCAAGAATAAGTGCAATTACCTTCAAATCACCACAAATATCCATGCCATTCATACACTGCATATTGAAGCTTTTTCAATATAAATTTAAAGTTTTCATATGTTTCTTTCATACCTGCAGAGTAAGCCACAGGTACTGATGGGAATTTATTGCCATTATGCAGAAGCACAGCTTTTAAACTACCTTTAGAGGAATCAATGAACAAGCGCCACTCTGTTGAGTTATGTTCATAAAAAAGTGTTTCCATAAAAGAAGAAATGTCATTGCAAAACACTAAGCCCTTTTGTTTTTCAGAAAAAATAGTCTTTAAATTCAGAATGACCATTACGATAAGTACATATATTTGTATTTTTTTTAAGAAGATTCATTCTTTTACCTGGGAAGCAAGCATTTCAGACTGTTTTTTTGGATAACTTTAAATCTCGTATGAGATCATTAAGATTTTCTTGAATCAGTAAATGAGGCTCAGATGAGTTGCTTTATTCAAAAGTATCATCAGAATATGTTTCTTTTTCTAACTTACTTCTATCAGACTGAGCTCTCTTCATCTAGTGTCACATGTTCTGAAGGCTTTGGTATAGGCAATTCTTCGCATTGTGGAACTGGTTTCAATTGCAGATTGCAAGTTAGGGTACACCACTGTATGTTTTGATTTTGAGATTTTGACATAATCCCTTTAATGTTTGTTAAGCAGAAATAACTCAGTTAGAAGAGTGATCTTTGGGTTCCCTCCAAATTATACGGGTAACAAATTGTATGTGGCGTGTACCATTTTTCCATAAAGTGAGAAGCCTAGAACACGATAAACAACAGATATGTGGGGCCCAGGCCCTTTTTTGGTCACAGAATTTACACCCAATAAAGTTCATAACACTTTCTTACTAATCGAGTAAGGTTTTGCCTTTGGGACTTGAGCGTCACTTTACCACACACATAACAAAAATTGTTAGGGTGATTTAACAAACCCTAGGCATTTTGTAACTAACGACTAATTAAAAGAAATAAAGTTGTAAATATGTAATATAAAATAAATCAGACACACAAAGCACTTACAATGACGTGTTAACTGGTTCACTACTATCTCACAACTAGCATCGTTCTGATCATTGCTACACTAGATCACGTTTGTTCAGGTTTATACACGTCTGAACCTGCACAACAGTAGCAAAGCTACCCTTTGAACTACCTCATTTGGTTTCATCATATTTACAATGCTCTAAGATCTTTTACTTTACAATGGACAAACGGTCGAAAAAAACGTTTTAACATATTTAAAAAGATTAAAATAACAAAACACTGTGGGTGATAAATTCCGAATACATATTTGAAAGCAGGATAAAAATTGCATTAACTACACCTATTGGTACTCGTGAGACAAAAATCATGTTGACTAGTGTTATTTAGGTCTACTTAGACTCTCATGGGGTAAAGAAGTCTTCATACAGCACTCGTGGAGTAAAGTCTTGTATTAGTAGACTCGTTCAATATTACATCGTCCTATTATATTAAAGTAATTTGCTTGTACGCGTAATGACACTAACAATTAATTCTAAACAATTACATGTATAATAATTGTAACGATTTTAATTGTATAAATAAAGTTCATGTTTTTTTTTTTAAAAACAGAACTCGTTGAGTTTAAAACTTAACTTATATATATAGCAGGTCAACGGCCGAACCGATTTAGATGTATGACCCCGCGTTGGAATCCTTACGTTACCTATATATATATATAGGTAACAGGTAACGTATATTATATATATATATATATATAGGCTATGATACTTTCGGTAACGTAAGGATTCCAACGCGGGAACATCAAACGCGGGGATACATCTAAATCGGTTCGGCCGTTGACCTGCTAAGGTGGAACAAACGTACATACATACACTCCTTTTTAGGTAGTCTTGTAAAAATGGAATAGCCAGTTCAGGTAAATAATTTACATAAGTAGTTTACATAGTGCAAACTGTAATGTGTACTGTGCTCTTTCTACTTGGACTAGTCACCATAATTGTTTTTTTTAATATTGGAGATTTTTTATATTAATTTGTAATTATTGGATTTGAATGCTATTTATTTTATAATAATTTTTATTTTAATTAATTTTTTTCATAAATGTAGGTGAACATTTCGTTTAACAAACGAAATGCTTATCTACTTGTAAAGCTTTGTTTCTGCAATCGGTATTTTGGATTCTTCATACCGTCTTTTTATTTCCCTTTCATACATTCTTTGTTTTTTTTTTTTTATGTAAACGATTTAAACAGTTTCCAACAGTAACTGTAAACAACAACAGTAACACGAGGATATTTCTTCGAGTATATTAAATAATAGATTTATCTAGATTTTGATTTTTAAATCTACCACTGATATAATGGATGCAGTTATTAAACAAAAAATTCTATTCATATTATTGTAAATGCGCTTCCATAATTCACGGGTTGTATTTATCTCATTGTTTATGTATTCTTCGTATTTGCTGAAATAATAATAATAAAAAAAGAAAACGCTAAATGCAATAATGTATTCGCATATTTATTACATAATATAACATAAAAATGTGTTTATTGTTGAAAATATAAACCTCATACTTTTCGATTTCTATCTGTGTTATTAATCCTTAAAATCGAATAATTTCAGTACGTTCAGATGAATACAACCAAGTAAACCTGAGTTATTATTATTATTATAGTATTGAAACAAGTAATGAGAGCTTTTGAATTCTCTCTTAGTTTCAAAGTAAAAAATCTCTTGGGATGATGTGGAGTACGTCAGAACGTCCTTAAACATTCATGTCGAGTTTTCTGATCTGCTGTTTTACTCTTCTCCTCTTATTTTCTCTTTTTTCCAATTTTTTCCTGACAGGGATAGATTCTCCTCCGTCGTATAATACACCTTCATTTCCCATTAACTTATTGACAGCAAATTACATTGGTTTAATCTTTAATGAATTTTCCACGCTTTCATTATATCGATTTAGTTTTATGTTATTTAATGATTTCTTTTCTTTTATGTTATGATGTCAGTCTGATTTCTAAGCTTACAGAGCTATATGATTTTTAATTTTAAAATAAGTAGAGAAAATAAACATTACACTAATACTTTTAATGGATTTAATCTCACTAAGTACCACTAAACCATTGAAAAATCAACAGAATTTTTTGTATATATTTTAATGATTTTGCGGAATTTGAAAGTATTTTCGTAGCCTTATTCTTTACGTTCTATAATAGTACGGTTGTGGTTTCTTTTTGACAATATCTTATTTGAAAATATAAATTGCTTTGTAATAAAAACCGTATTTTTTTTTTTTTTTTTTTTTTTTTTTTTAAAGAAGTAAAATCTATTTCATTAAAGAAAATAAACTTCTAAAACTTTTATTTTTATATACTTGTATTCCCTTACACTTAATTTCAGTCTTTTTAAAGGTAAAAATAATAAAAAATATTAAAGTAACAGTAAATAATATTAAATTTATTTATTTTAACAGTTATTGGCTGGCTAATCGCCTAATTAAAATTATTGAAAGATAACTTTTTTAGCGTGTGAAAAACTGCAAATCTATTCGTTATTTGAACCCAAAACCTTAGGAATGAAAGGCAGAAATGGTACCACTCCTCCAAGTAGGTTGATAATAATTATTGTATTAAGAACTAGGTATAATACAGGATTGGATTGGATTAAGTATATGTATATGAAACATATAAGATACGTTAAGTAAAAATATTATCATAACATACAAAAGAATCGAAAAGCCTATTATTAGGATAAAACTTATGACTCAAAAAAAAAGTAATACATCTTAGTAAAGATAAAGTGAACATCGTATTTAATTATCTTATGAAAAAAAAGGAATAAGAACGTTTCGTTTGTTAATATTAAGAAGTATAATTTGCATTTGTATACTCATGTAATCACTATCAATAACAAATTTAAGGTGGACACCACATGACTTCTTTGTACGCCTATTAAATTAAATGTATACATTTTTTTTAATGAAAAGTACGTAAAATTGTACTTCATTAGGAACTTCTGATATTTTTCATACATATATTTTTTTTTAGTTATTATTGAATTATTATTTATCATAAAAATGTTTTACAGTCAGAGGTTAATAATTATTAATAAATCAATTTATTTCAATTTATTTAAATTAAAAAAAAGGTTAAAATAAAGGAGATGATGAAATCTGAATTAAACTGATGTGCCTTCCCGTGTAAGATCCAACTATTTCATAAATTCAAATTTTATTTGGCTATAACACTGAAACTAATGAAAATAAGTAACGCTTATGATATATCGTTAAAAATCTTTAAATGAGGACATATTACTGAAGTTAAGAAAAAATCAAAAATCCAATTTTTTGGATTTTGGATACTTTTGGTCAACTAAATTGTAATCAAAAAAGAATGTGCACAAGTGCACAACTAGGTGTTACAACAATCCTAAATCCAAAATTTCAACATCCTACGGCTAATCGTTTTTGAGTTATACGAAATACATACATATGCACATACATACATCACGCCGAAACTAGTTCAAATGGATTTAGGGATGGCCAAAATTAATATTTCCTTTGAAATCTAAAAACCGAAATTTTTCGTGATCACAATACTTCCTTTACTTTGTATAAGAAAGTAAAAAGGATGATACGTGGGTTTGTTTATTTGTTTTGTGTGCTCCCATTTTTATTTTAGCTGCTATTGGCGCAGAGCGGACCAATGGTGATGCGCCGTGCGGCCGCGCGCAGCGCACGAACGATTTGTACTTTTGAACGATTCATTCGTTCGAACGTTTTATGCTTCTTAATACCAACGATTTATCTAAAATTATATTTGTGTTTTAAGGATAAAAAAGAAAAGCATTGGGGATAGAACTATGTAAAAAAATTACAACTCAAGAAACAACTAAAAATGTTCACGATTTTGAAGCTTTTCATTGTAAAAGTTTCTGTTTTTAGTACGCTAAATTCATGAATGTTATTTAATTACAATCGGTAAAAATATTTAATAAAATTGTCTGTAATGAACCGTAAACCATGTAACATTTTTCCGCCTTTTCCCTAGTAAAAATAATAATTAAGTAGAGGATATTTAATCCCAAGCGTGATTCTGATGCAGGAACAGACTAGCGATTCTATACTAGCGACGTAATTGTTATTAACCTTCGTAGTTCATATGCTCCATATAAGCTTTCAATATTTGGAAATGAATATATGTCATACAGAAGAGAGGTCGAAATTTCATTTATGAAGATAACTGGTGTATAACAAGTAATTACGCAATAAAAGATTGGTTACTACCTGCATAGAAAAGGGTTACAATAATACTCTATTTTATGCGATTTATACATTCCTTCAAAATTCCCGTTAACGAAAATTTCCTTAGTCGGACATGAAATTTGATGATCATAATAATAGAGTACTATATTCTTATTATTGGTTTTAATTGTAGGATAATATACTTAAAGACAAAGATTATTATTATTCAGTATTATCGACCATTTCATTATTAAAACAATTTATTCAATTAATTATAATAAAAGGTTGTTCTCGTAATAGAACTTTAACTATTATAAACTTTCTTCTTTTCTTTCTTTTTCCTGTTTAGCCTCCGGTAACTACCGTTTAGATAATTCTTCAGAGGATGAATGAGTATGATATGTATGAGTGTAAATGAAGTGTAGTCTTGTATATTCTCAGTTCGACCATTCCTGAGATGTGTGGTTAATTGAAACCCAACCACCAAAGAACACGATCTAGTATTCAAATCCGTGTAAAAATAACTGGACTCTACTAGGACTTGAACGCTGGAACTCTCGGACTTCCAAATCTGCTGATTTGGGAAGACGCGTTACCCACTAGACCAACCCGGTGGGAATTGTTATACACTACCTAACATAATCTTAACATGATATTTTTTTCATTAATTTACAATAATATTTGACGTTTAAGCATGATTTTTTACTATCATTAGATTTAAAAATCATTCTGTAATCTTTTTTTCATTTTCCACACCGAAATTTATTTTTAAGTGGTAATTTCTACAGTTATAACCCTCTACATTAATATTAATTAATTTTCATTATCTTTAAAAAGATTTAAACCGAAAAGCTGTACATCTGTTCGAAAACATTCTGTGTTGTTACTTTAAAGTTTAAAAGGGATATTCTTTTTTCTTGTTAAAACAAATATTTTCTTCACAATTTTTAGTACGAGAATTTTTTATATTTCTCCCTTAAGATACTAGATTTTCATTATATATTAGTTTTGATATAAACGTAATATATTTTCAGTTTATCTAATTTTATTCTTGAGATAAAATCAACGAACGACTTCCGTAATCACTTTCTTATAATCTCTTTCAATCGGGTTCCATAAAGTTGACTGTCTAATCTCCATATTTCGAGAAGACTCTCTTTCTTATAACCTTTCATGGCACGTGCTGGTAATAATAATAAAGTAAACGTACTTTGAATTTAAAGAGGAGCAATACCACCAAAATTTAAAGTTAAATAAAAACAGCATTTTATAATAGTTTAACTAATAACAAATTCGTAAATAAAGGTAACACGTAAAGCAGGGTATTTTTCCGTGGAATAGGGACGTTTAAAACAGTTTTTAGTAGTAAATTTAATTAGGATTCGAATCAAATAGGAATGAATGGGTATAGTTTTCTTAATAATGGTGATGATCAGTGGTGAAGGTAGGCTGTTTTGTATCCGATGTACAACTGTTTTATCTCTCCTCCATAATGCTACATCCCCAAACTTAGCGTTTAAATATTACTCAAATTTGAATAATGATCGCATATAATGTCTTATAACACCTAGTATCTTAGTCTACTATTTTAAACATAAATTTTATGTTTTTACGACAATGCAAATGCAACGTTTAATAATACAATAACAATATGAAAACAATATAACAAGGGTACTCGTAATATGCGTATTTTATAGCATATTAAGTTTGGTTAGCATATGCCACATACTTGAACTTGCTTTAATATAACGCTTTTACTTTTTTCGGGATCAATATTGTAGCTCAATAATAGTAAAATTATGAGAACATATACTGATTTTTATCAATCAAAATACACATTTCGATTTAAAGATAATTTAATATCATTTTTAATCTCTTAAATAATTCATAAATTTACAATTGCTTATGTATATAAACATAAATTATGTTAATACATTTTGCATTTGTCTTCTTACTTTGATTTCCGCAAATTTACTAATAAAATCGTCAAAATTATGCTCGACTAAGATAATAGCTAAATTTGAGAGCTTTAACTGGCTCTTGGAGGAACTAATATAAACTTTTAATCGACTTAAGTTTACAGAAACTTCGTTCACACGAAACAGTCAGATTGCAGATTGATATGCAAATTGTCAAATATAATTTTGGTGGTAAAGCCAAGTTTGGAACAGAGTCAGAAAATCCCATTTCAGTTATGAAATCAAAAAAAATTTCAATGATGACCAGTTCTTGATCGGTTTCAGCCTCTTCAAAATGTCTTCTCGTTTGCTGAATTTCAATAATTATGTCTTTTTTTGGAAATTTTGTTAAGTTTTGGATAAGATTTGATGAAAGAAGTTGCTGATGTGTATTTCTTATTTATTTTTAATTCATATATATAGTGTCTTAATTCCTAATATAGTTAAAAATATTTCGTTTTATAAAATACATTATTTTTTATAATTACTAAAAAATGTTTATTTATTTTTTATCTCTGAATATTTAATTACATTTAATTTCAATAAAAAAATATTCAATTCAAAAGCAGTAACTTAATATATACATTTTTTTCTTTTTTTTAATTAAAAGTTAAAACGCAATACTTTTTTCTGTTGAAAAAAAATTTACTATTCGGTTTCTCCTGACGAAACCATAAGAAAAATAAGATGTTAAAATATCACATGAGAGAGGGCCGCTCAATAATGAGCCCTTACGAAAGGAAAACAAACAGTAAAAGATTATAATAACAGAAATGTCTATGTTAATAAACATAGTAATAATCAAGATCCAGTAAACAGTCTTATGTCAAAAGTTCTATCATCACTGGGTTCTATAATTTGTCCGTGTATCCAGCACATTGAATTTGCACGTGATTTTTTTTTTATCAAATAGAAGATAAATGCACGAATGAAAACAGCATTAATCGTAAAAAAACAAACAGTAATAGTGTTACAACAACAAAAATAAGCGTTAAAACAACTTTAAAAATAATAAATAATTTAAAATAATAAAAAAATAGTACAGATATAAAAACAAGAAATAATATCGAAAAAATACATGAAAATAGAGTATCCAACGACCATCACTAAGGTTTGAACCATTATCAATCGTCTAATGTCATCACCGTTGTCTAGCAGGTTCAAAGCATTGGGATTTACAATTCTATTTAGCCTAACTATGTATTTAAAACTGAAATGGTCAATCTCATCTTGAACATATAGGATCTCCATGTATTTCAGAATTCCTGATGAACCAAACCGGTTGGGTCACTTTCCTACATATCTTGTTCTGAGACATCTGGATCACTTTAATATTGCTGTCACTGTTCGTTCCCCAGAGCTGAATCCCATACGTCCTTATCGGTTTCAAGGACATATAGAAGAATTTTTGAAAGAGAGAAACTGAGAACCCTACTCATTAGCCAATATATACGCTTGAATTTCTGGTCAATTTGTTTCTTCTCTAATAAATGGACCTCTCCACATCATACATCGATATAGGTGTAAGACACCTATCTTACACTATTTTACGACGAATTTCAACGTTATCCAAGTAGACTGGAGAGCAGTCTTCTCTCCTAAAGGTAACATGGATAAATTTCTCCGGATTGAGTGTAATACTGTTTTTGTGTAGCCACGAACTGATTGCATCAAACGCCGACTGAAGCTTCCCCGAGGCTATAATCCGGTCATCGTCACCTGATAAGATAGCTGAATCATCCGCGTACGATGCAATTGCAACAGATCCTAGACAAGGATATCAGTAGTATATAGTAAGAATAAAAAAGGTCCCAATTACAAGTCCTGCTGCACTCCGGAGACATTTTAAAAAAATTTAATAATTTTGATTATACCTAACCTGCGTGAAGCGACCATCTAAATAACTCGAAATAACGTAGAATCAAATAATAAAATTAAGGAAGGCAAGATTTCAATTTGAAGAGTAGGCCTGGTAATCAAACCTTATCAAAGCCCTGTGTACGTCTAAAAAAAATGGAAAGCAGTACCTTATTCTCTCGAGACACCGAATAACAATATATTCTATGGATTTGCTATTTAGCTGAGTGGTCACTTCAAAAACCAAATTGATGGTTCGGCACTCAAAAATAGGCCATAACTTTTGAAGTAAAAGCCTCTCAAAGATCATAGATAAATTCGGCAGAAGGCTAGTTGGCGTGTAAGAAGAAACTTCCTGTTAAGTGTTTACCTGGCTTTGAAATCATCGTCAGCTGAGACAATGATTTCAAAGATGATTTTGAACTTTCCATTCCAGAGGGAAATGTATCATTTGAAGAATCCCTCTAAACAAGTTTATTATTGGGTTGAGTTCACTAGATACCTCTTTTAAAGATAATGGTTTAATGGGCTGACAGAGAAAAAAGTCAAAAATGTCCCCTCATCTGCTCCTTGCTCATCATGTGGGGTTCACCATGCCATGATGTCAAGCAAATAGCTCTAACTTCTCGATCTCGCCACAAACCCTTTCATCGGAAGTCCTTAAATGAGAAATTGAGAGAGGTGCCCTCCCGAATCTCTACGTAACTTTCCATAATGAGTAAGAGAGTAATCGTCTCTCTTGAGAGGGGACAGATTTTCAATTAAATTTCTGAATGATTCCTCATTGAATTCTCCTCTCCTCCTCCTCCTGAATTCATTTTTCTCAGCAATCTCCTTAAATTTTGAGCAGCCCTGTTGAGGACTCTCCTATCCTCCGGCCGGCCACCTGTAGCGCAGCCATCTCCTCCTGACCCTTCTCTTGTTACGATTAAGTCCAACATCTCCTTCGGGTAGTCCTTGCCTGCCAGATCAGCATGCTTTCCACTAGACGTGGAGCTCTAAGCGGCTTCCTGCATTGTTGAGCTTAAGTATCTCGCAACTTCGTCGATATCATCTGCACACTTCAGTAGAATATCCAAAGGCAACTCTGCCTCCCTCCAGTTACGGTATGCCCCCAATCGGAATTTTTGTTATGCAAGATATAGGAGTTCATCGTACGTATAATCATTGTACTAAAGATAAGAATTATAAGAGTGTGATCAGACGTAGATTCGAAGAAAATCTGCACATTGGTATAAAACGACGAAATGCTCTAGCTGATAAAAAATCCAGCAAGTCGGGATCTTTGTGACAGTAAACGGGGACTTTGTGACGTAGGACAGTAAGCGGGTTCAAGTCGGGTGATAACAATCAACTGTAATCTATCTGTAGACAGTTTCCGTGTTCTTCCACGTTAGTTGTCTGGCATGACCCCCTACAGCATTTTTTTGCGTTCCAATCACCACCTGCAATGAATTTATTACCGAATGTGTTAAAGTACTTACAAAACACGTCCTCCGAGATAGCGTGCCATGGTGGACAATAGATTGCAGAAAATCTGAATGGCCCAATCCAGTCCAAGTTTTCCACAGAAGTGTGTTTTATCCTGTCTCTTATAAAATTACCAGCTTACTTCCCAAAGATAAAAAGTTCAATTAAATAGGACATTTAAAACCATCCTTGTTGCTTATTATAAGAAAATTCAGAAAAAGGGGGAATGAAACGAAGAAAACCTGATTTAGATTCCCCCATGGTCTTTAAGATAAAATAAGATTATGCGTGGGGTTATAGTAAAATCTTGTTACAACTTTGTTTTTTTTATTTATAAATGAATCGTTCTACATTTCTACTAGAATCAGCGAGTTAATAAAATATCTCGTATCTTTTCTTTTTTTTTATATTCATAAAATCTAATTTTGAAAGTCTGATACCTAAAATAAGAATAAAAGAAACCTGCAGTGGTTGATACAACAAAAGTCAATTATCTTTTACCAGTTTATTTAGTTTGCTAAATTTTTTACAGCATCATAATTTTTAAGAAAAAAGTTAAAGTTGGTTAACTTATTTTTATTATTATTATTATTATTTAAGAATTGACAAAAAAATAACGGAAGTAAAAATGTTTGCATAGAAATAAAGAAATGAGACATTGTACTATTTTGCAGAATTGAAATTATAGGCCTAACAATAATTTAAAATAATGGAAAAATGCTAATTTTTCAACATATATTGTTTGTTTATTTTCTTTTGTTAATATGGATTTTCATCAATTAACGGCTTCATCCATCGATTATTACAATTTTTTCATTATTTACCCTTCACTTCATAAATTACCTAAAATACCTACCTAAATCGATTAGTTAGTATATTAGAAAACAATATTTATTTATCTCTTTTTTTCTGTAATAATCGATTAAAAACAATTATCTTAAAGACATTAAGCACATAAAATTATAAAAATAATATGTAAAAATGTATTCTAATATAACAATCATTTTTGTATTAATAGAATAACACTTTAAATATATATATATATATATATATATCTTATAATTTAATAACTTAAATCTTTAATGCAAAATAATTAACGAGAAGACAGAACGTTATAGGATGGGACAAATTTTTCCTGATTCGGTTTAATATTATTAAACAATAATGTGCATTATCTCGCAAATTTATCTTAAATCGGCTTTTTTTGAATAAAAGATTTCGATCCCGCTAATCCCCGCTTTCCTAAGTATGACGAATGAAACAATATCAGAAACTTTTTTTCACCATTACCCATAATCCAGGACAAGGATTCTGAGTTTGCTGCTGCAATCAAAATTTGTGAAAGTCGTTCTTAAATGCAGTTGTTATTTTATTGTTATTATTATAAATTAACCGACTACCCAACATTATTATTTTAAAACTGGGAACCATTTTTTGTCATTTATAATACACCGCATAATAGATTTCCTAATAAAATTTATCATGCCTAATGAACTGTAACTTGCCGTTATTTTATAAAATTCACAGTACGTGTTATTATATGTAATAGAATTACTTTATAATAAATGCAATAATAATATTTCTACATCAGAATAAGAATAAATTTAATTATATTTTTGCAAAATACTTTTATTTTTTAAAATAATAATAAAAAATATTATTTAATAAATAAGTAAATAATTTGATATCGCGTACAAAAAATTCGGTAGTCTATTTATCATGAGATGATTTTGTACCTGATGATAATGGTTTCATATGAATGATTTGTTTTCCAAACAGCCAGTGTATTAATTAGTTTTGCCTTTTTATACATGGGTAGTTAGAAAATGCATCTGTCGGATATGAATTTTATACTAGGTATATGTCGACAGTCTAAATAACACGAAAGTAGAAGAAACTTAAACCTATTTACGTTAAACCTACTCCCCATTACTTTTTAATATTTGCACACAACTACCAGTTAATAAAGCTAAATAACAATTTAGATCGGGAATAACAGTACATTTGAAAAGATAAAGAAGCTACGATTTGCTGATGATATAGTAATTCTAGCCGAGAGTAAAAAGGATTTAGAAGAAACAATGAACGGATGAAGTCTTATGCAAGAACTATCGCATGAAAATAAACAAGAACAAAACGAAAGTAATGAAATGTAGTAGAAATAATGTTGATGGATCACTGAATGTGAAAATAAGAAAAGAAAAGATTACGGAGGTAGAAGAATTTTGTTATTTGGAAAGTAGAGTTACTAAAGATGGACGAAAGCAGGAGTGGTATTAAATGCCGAATAGCATAGACGAAACGAGCCTTCAGTCAAAAATGTAATTTTTTATATCAAAAATTAATTTAAACGTCAGGAAAAGATTTTTGAAAGTATATGTTTGGAGCGTAACTTTATATGGAAGTGAAACTTGGACGATCGGAGTATCTGAGAAGAAACGATTAGAAACTTTTGAAATGTGGTGCTATAGAAGAATGTTAAAAATCAGATGAGTGGATACTGTGACAAATGAAGAGGTGTTGCGGCAAATCGATGAAGAAAGAAGCATATGGAAAAATATAGTTAAAAGAAGTGACAGACTTATAGGCAACATATTACTGTATCCTGGAATATTGGCTTTAATATTGAAGGGACAAGTAGAAGGGAAAAATTGTGCAAGCAGGCAACGTTTGGAATATGTAAAACAATCTGTGAGGGGTGTAGAATGTTGGATGTAGGGAGTATACCGAAATGATACGACTGGCAGTAGATAGTGAATCTTGGAGAGCTGCATCAAACCAGTCAATGAATGAAGACAAAAAAAAGTTGTGCTATTTGAAAGAAATTAGTTTTTTTATACGTTGTCAGTCGGTTTATTTGTACTTATGTTATAAATATATTTCTTTAAAACGATCTATAAAAAAAAATTATATTTCATAGTATTTATTTATAAGACTTTAAAACGAATATTGCAAAGATTTATTACAATAATTCAGCAATTGCTGTAAAATATTAAGTGTTTCGTGTAAGAGTTTTCTGCATCATATTGTTCTTCATGGCAGGGGGCAAATGGTATCCTGCTGTACAAAATGGGGTAGTGTATATGAATTTAAATTGTATTATATATTACAGAAGAGAAGATTCAGAAGAGTAAAATATAATGTATATTACAGAAATATGTGTCTTATTATGGGGCTTATTTTCTTATTATTTAAAAATAAAAAAATTTAATATCGTAAACAATAACGTATTTAAAATTTTTTTTAAATTTAAACTTTTTAACTTCTTTTTTTTATTCTTTATTAAGCATAAAAAATATCTTAATATTTGAAGAAATTAATTAGGTTCTAAATCAATTTGTTTACATTAAAATAAATATTGAAAAACTTGTTTTATATTTATCATTAATCTTGCATCTTCCAGTGCGGGTTTGCCAGTACTAAATGCCTACAAAAATTGAAAATAGTTGTTTCATTATTATACGAAATGTGTTCGTGATTATACGAATTATGCGTATATTTGGGCTGCTGCTCTCACATTTATCGCTATTTACAATATACCGGATAAAATAAAATATTTAGATAAAGATTGTGATCTCAAAATCAAATATTTTATGAAATCTGCAGGATATTGAAATTTTCGAAAACTACTTTGCTCCCAGCACAGCAAAGTCCAAGAGTTTCATCGTTCCATTTTTTGACATTGCAATGGTTACGTAATTTTTCCCCCTATATCTTTCAAATTCAGATAGTAAATCTCAGAATGATAATCAAAAGCTGATTTGTGACCTAACACATTTCTCGAAGTGTGAACTCGAGTTTGAACCGAGGGTATACGTTGCTCTTTAAGTCTTCAAGCTCTCCAAGATTGAACTCTTTGGCGTAAATTCAATTATATACGATAAAAAATTCTAGTAACTCTAGACGTTTTTCATCCCATCTGTAATCTCGCCGATCTAGGCGTTGTAAGAATATTAATATCATATTGAAAGTTTAATCTATGGCAGTTATGTGTACGGCTTAAACTTATGTGTAACTTCTAAGTTGAGGATTTAAAAGTTTACTGTAGTCTACTTTTCTCGTGTGAGGATGAGTTGTCGCTGGTTGCCTCCAGATTAGAAAATGACATTTTATTTTAGTAAAACGAATAACTTTCTGAAGAAATCTATATATTAAAATTCAGCATTCCACATAACAAAACTTTGTTAAATGCCTAAACAGTCGTCATTCCCTTTTATTTTTTTATCAAACTAAGTTTATTTTTACTATATTGCGATGATGATAATAGTATAAATTCATCTTTCATCGTCAATGATAGTACATTCAGTAAATCAAATAACCGTCTGATGAAGTCGATATTGACATAGATAATGATCGCTATAGACAGCGGCAATCGACAAAGACAGTATCTATCGATATAAACCACCATATTTAATTTAGTCTAAGAATTCTAGGTAATTTATTTATATTCTTTTCTTTTTTTTTATTATTTATTTATGATTTAAATAGTAGTGAGATTTGAACTATGTTAAACATTACGGGAGTTATAATAAAGATACAGTTAAAATTTTGTAATGATTGATTCAATAGTATTCACGGTTATCGGGAACAAACGAAAAGAATATTTTTTCTCTATATAGTAATGGGATATTTTAATACATTTATTCAAAATCAAATAATATTTAGAAGTTCATTTTATTTAGAACCCATATTTTTATGGAAATAAATAAAAATTTCAATGAATGGTGGTAATATTTTAAAAAGAGGAAGATTTTTAGAAGTAAGTACTTAAGATTTTTTTTCTAAATTTATTCCAGTTATAATAAGAAAAAATATTACTCAAAGCAATAAAAAAAAACCACAGAAGTAAAGATGAAGATAAAATCTAAGTACTTTAATATATTCTAGTATGTACATGTGTGTGTGTGTGTGTCTGTGTGTGTGTGTGTGTGTGTGTGTGTCTGTCTGTCTGTGTGTGTGTGTGTGTGTGTGTGTGTGTGTATGTGTGTGTGTGTGTGTGTGTGTGTGTGTGTGTGTGTGTGTGTGTGTGTGTGTGTGTGTGTGTTTGGTTCTGTTCGCGTGTGCAATTGAGTACGCGTATGCATGCGAATACGGTAAAAGGTTGACAATATAAATGTTGGTTGTGGTCTGTATAGAATATCTTTTCAGATCTATTGAATCGTAAGAAGTCTTACGGATATCCCGATAATACGAAATAGAATCTCAATCCACCATTCTATCTTTCTGAGAATAAAAAAAAATAATCATCAATTTTTCTAAGAGAAGATAAAATTATCTCTACAATAATGTAGAATACATGTATATATATATATATATATATATATATATATATATATATATATATATATATATATATATATATATATATATATATTCATTCATTCACAGTGTTAAAAAAAGTCTCTATATTATAAAACTAAATGTAACTTTACAAATTAATGTATTTAGCCCAAAAGCACTATTTTACTGAAAGTTTGAAATTTTTGTCTGCCTTCTTGGCTTTAGCATTTTCAATTGCATGATGGGCATAAGAAGAATGATTTTCATACTAAATGTTGGCCAGATAAACGATAATGAATTTTTTTTATAACTATTCCTGCTTTTGCAGTTACCAGAATTATAAAATACAAAATAAGAAATAAAATAATGCTAAAAATATTGTAGAAATCTTTTTATAGACAACTATGTGGGCTCACTAACAAGCTGGTAATATTTGTAAACCGGCGACAAATAATACCAGATGAAATTAAAATACGAGTAACACGGTTTATATCACTAAGAGCAAGGTGGCAAGGTGACTGGACGGCTACCGTTGATAATAAACTCCGTCGGATTAAAGATTCTGTGTTACCATGGGACTCCTCATACAGAAAACCCCGGCGTGAGGAAGTAGTTCTCTGTCGATTGCGGATAGGACACACGAGGGTCACACACGATTACCTAATGACAAGAGGACAAGCACCCCTATGCGCACGATGCAACTGCCCCATGACTGTGCACCATATACTCGTGGATTGCATGTGTTATGCGGCGTTGCGTCGTAAATTTAATCTACCTAGAAACACCCGTGGTGTCTTGTGCAATGATAATGAAATTTTAACCCGGATGTTTCTATTTCTGCGTAGTGCTGGGTTAATGCAAAAAATTTAATATTGTTGCTCATATTTTTTAATGCTTTTAGTTTTTAAATAAGTTTTTTTTTCTGAGTTTTTGATTTTTTTTATCCGATTAGGAGCCTTTTACACTCCTTATCGGAATTTGTTAAATTTTATATAGTTATTTTTTTTTTTTTTTAATATTTTAAAGACTGTCAGTGATATTAGTTGTAAGAATTTAGTAATGTTAGTTTTAAGTTTTATTTCAACTTTTTAATTTTTATTTTTAACCTAGTTTTAATTATATAATTTGTGTTTGTTCTAAGTTCTATTTAATTTTGTTATTTTAGTTTTAAGTTTTATATTAGATCTTTTATGGTTTTTCGTTTTTTTTTAATCTTTTGTTATCCAAGAATGGGCCCTTTACACCCATCTTGGACTTTGTAAAATTCTATTTACTTTGATCTTATATTAGTTTTTACCTTTGATATTAGTTGTAAGTTTTATTCATCTTTTAGAATAGTATTAAAACATTTAATTTTCTATACAAAAAAAAGGATCCGGGCG
This sequence comes from Lycorma delicatula, assembly GCF_047948215.1. NCBI lineage: Eukaryota > Metazoa > Arthropoda > Insecta > Hemiptera > Fulgoridae > Lycorma > Lycorma delicatula. The sequence continues at coordinate 39,425,339 of NC_134460.1, read as the reverse complement.
ATGATAACGCACAAGCGTTTTTCGCCTTCAAAAAAAAAAAGAACACGGTTTATTTTCATTTTAACATATATCATCCAGTTGTTAGTATACTTCGAAGGTATTTTTTTTTTTATTTATTTTTTTTTAAGTTGTAATATATGTGGGTTTCGCCCAATTAATGGATTTAAAACGATTATTAAATTCCATTACCTGTGTTAGAAACGATATAAAAAACCGGTGAGATTTTTATGTTGTACGTGTAATTTCACTTCTTATGTTAAACTGTACGATGATATGTCTACATGAGAAGATTTTTACGCTTCGAGTAACTATGAAGTAGTTTTTCAGAACAAGATCAATCTAAATGTATAATAATTAATGTAAAAAAAGGAGCTGGAAAAGCAAGCACATCTGTATACTCTATTCATCCCTTAAGTTAAATCAAGTACTTATTAAGTTCATGTCTGTTCATTTCTGAGGTTGACATGGATATTTTCATTGGCTTAGTTTACTCTTAGCTGAATATATGGAAGATCTATCGTTGGTTGATTTTAGCTAGTGCAATTTATTTTTATTTATTTCTATTTAATTTTTTCAAAAGATTGTTTATTCAATCGGATTAATGTGTCTTTATGGTTTATTTACATTATTACAGTTATTGTTTTAATCAGAAAGGTGTTTATTAGATTTATTTTAATTTATTTATACATTTACTGTATTTAACTAATTTTTTTAAATAAAATTCAACTCGCAAAATTTTTTTTAATTTTTTTTTTTTTTTATAAATAATATTGTGTTCGATTGATAAAAAAGAATCATAAGTTGTCTAATGTAGTAAGTGAATTATAACTTAGAATGTAATAGTCAGGTTTGAAGTAAAATTATTGCATTTACATAAACTATTATAACTGTCAACTTTCTGTTTTTATACATTAAAAATGTTTGTTTTATTACAAATAAGTGAATGAATCTACGTCCTCAATATATGTATATATTGCTATTACATTTAAAAAGTGTATGCGTATGTATATATATATCGGATAGTCCATTTAAATTTAGACACATCTATATCTCAAAAACTACACATTTTAGAAAAAAAGTTTTCTTATTAAAGTTTTTCCATTTCAAGGGAGAAATACGTTCACAACCTATGTTGTCCATGATAAGGTCAAATTAAGGTCATTTCAAGGTCAAATTAATTTTTTTAATTAAGGACCTATATTTTTTATTGCAGAATTGAATTTTTTTTTTGTCTTCAGTCATTTGACTGGTTTGATGCAGTTCTCCAAGATTCCCTATCTAGTGCTAGTCGTTTCATTTCAGTATACCCTCTACATCCTACATCCCAAACAATTTGTTTTACATATTCCAAACGTGGCCTGCCTACACAATTTTTCCCTTCTACCTGTCCTTCCAATATTAAAGCAACTATTCCAGGATGCTTTAGTATGTGGCCTATAAGTCTGTCCCTTCTTTTAACTATATTTTTCCAAATGCTTCTTTCTTCATCTATTTGCCGCAATACCTCTTCATTTGTCACTTTATCCACCCATCTGATTTTTTGAAAAACAAAAATCCATTTCAGAGTTTTTTTTCCTAAAATTTATAGATTTTAGTTATTCATGTTCAAAATTGCTATTTTTAGTTTCATTAAGTCTGGCCCAGCTGACAAGTTACACCCAGCTAATATTAAATTGTAAATTTAAAAAAAAATTAAATTTTAAATAAAAAATAATCAATGTTAACAATAATGAAGATGAAGAAGAAGAAGTTAATCATATAAACAGCAGAGAACTTTTTAAAATAACCTAAAAGTGAAGTTCAAGTTGCAAATGACATTTGTCTAAGTGAACGTATTATCAGTGTTTTCAATTAATTTTTTTATTACTTTGTTACTCGTCAACTATTAATAAATATTAAATTATTTAGTTTTTATTTATTGTTAATTACGGAATGATTTACAGTTAGAGAAAAAACTGAGGTAATTTTACTTTACGGGGAATGTCACCGAAATGTTGATCAACAGTAGCTTTGTATGCTCTACGATTCTCCGGCAGAAATACTCAAAGTCGTTCGTCTGTGTACAGAATTTTAAAACAGTTTAGTAATGCTGGAAGTGCAGGGGCCAAAAATAGAAACCAAAAAATACAGTGACAGCAGAAAACAATGAAGTAGCGGTGGCTGCGGCAGTCATCGTAGATCCTCATGTTAGTTCAAGAAGAATTTCGCGTGATTCAAGGATATCAAAAACCAGTGTTCTGAGATTATTAAAACGCCTGAATTTCTCTATTCGTACCATATTTTACCTATTTAAGAGTAGTATTTGTCGATGGGCGCTGGAAAAAGTATAGGTAGATCAAAATTTCTTTCTTAATGTTCTATTTTCCGACGAATCAGGTTTGACTTATGGAGTAGTAAACAGATAATGTGCATTATTGGGCACTGCAAAATCCACGGTAGCCAAGGGAAGTAGAGCATCAACGTCCGTGTACTTCGTACATAGTTCGATTAATGTACATTGTACTGTACATTAATCGGACCGTATTTTTTCGTAGAAATTTGAACAGAGAGAAATACGCAGATTTTCTAGAAAATCTGTTGCCTTTACTGCTTGATGAACTACCGTCCTTGGAGAAGAGAAGAAAGATGTGGTTTCATCATGATGGCTGTCTTACACATTATTCAATTATTACCAGAGTAATTTTGGACCGCTAATGCAATGATCGTTGGACTGGTCGAGCTGGTCCAGTGGATCGTCTGCCGTTCCCCCGATATTACTCTAGTAGACTTCTTTTAAGGGATTACCTTAAAGAAAAGGTTTATCTAGAAGTATCAACTACCCCTGAAAACGTGAAACAGCGTATAAAAAATGGGTTGGTTGTTTTTAAAACGTATCGAAAAATGCTTAAATCCACTTCGAACATTTGTTGCTCTAATTTAAGTAAAGTATGTTTTTGTAATTATTTTAAATATAAAGCATTAAAAAAAATATATTAAATATTAGTAATTAAACAAAATATTTTCATAGAGTCAACATAACTTAACTGACCAAAGCGTGCACACACGTAGGTTGTGTGCCATACCGGTATGTTCTATTTGATTAAAAAAAAAAAAACATTAAACCGTAAATGGATTTTACTTAGGTAAATCCATTAATTGATTGTTCATTTAAAATTTAATATCAGCTGGGCTGATATTAATTTTTTTTAAATTGTCAGCTGGACTAGACTTAATGAAACTAAAAACAGCAATTTATAAATGCCTACAACATTTTTGAAGATGAATAACTAAAAAAAACAATAAATTTTAGAAAAAAAATTCTGAAATGGATTTATTATTTTGTTGCAAAAAATTAAATTCTGCAATAAAAAATATAGGTTCATATTTAAAAAATTTAATTTGATCTTTAATGACCTTTATTTTACCTTTTAAAGGACAACTTAGGTTATGAACGTATATCTCCCTTGAAACGGAAAAAAATTAATAAGAAACATTTTTTTCTTAAAATGTGTGGTTTTTGAGATATAGATGTGTCTAAATTTAAATGGACCACCCGATATATATATATTAACTAAAACCTCATAGTCTCAAAGGAATTCCATATTTGCGAACTAGAATATGCATAAAATATAAATTAAACACATAATTGAAATTTCCCCCCCCCCCCAAAAAAATAGTGAAAAGTAAATTGTTAAATTAAGTATTGATGCATTAACCAACCATTAAATTTAGATACTAATCACTGGGGAAATCGTTTCCAATGACTTTTAATTGAAATATGAGGGGCTGCCTTGATAAAAAATTTATCCATAATTCCATACGAATCGCTATCGATCAACAATTAAATTTCCATAATTACGTATTCTGTTATTTCTTAGTTAGTTTCTGAATCTGTTATTTTACGGATGTATATACATTTACACAAAAAATACAATGGATTAAGAAAAAAAATAAAAATTTGTTATTGTTGATCAGATACATTAATCCTGGAAGCGATAATTAAAAAGTCTAACTGGTAATAAGGGTGTAAATATTGGAGGAAGGAGGATAGAGTACATTAGGTTCGCTGATAACATGACAGTGTTGGGAGAGGAGTGAGTACACGATGAATGAAATGTTGAGAAGAATAAATTAAACCTGCGTGGAGTGTGTGGGATGAAGATAAATAAAAATAAGACAAAAAGCATGATAATTAGCAAATCGATCAAAAGAGCAACAATTAGGTTTGGGGGAATTAAAGTTGAACAAGTGGGTTTTTTTCAAGTACCTGGGTGCATTATTAAGGAAGATATGAAGTGTGATCAGGAACTTAAAGTACGAATTGCTAGGGCTAAGGAAGCATTCAGCAAAATGAGGAGAGTGCTATGTAGCAAACTAGATCTGCGACTAAGGAAAAAACTTACGAAAAGTTTTTTATGGAGTGTGGCCCTTTATGGGGCAGAGACATATACCATTTGGAAGGGAGAAGAGAGAAGATTGGATGAAATATGGGTTTGGAAGAGGATGAAAAAGATCAGCTGGACGGAGAGAGTTCGGAATGAGGAGGTTCTTCGTGTAGTAGGAGAAGAGAGAGCGATTATTGAAATAATAAGAAGAAGAAAATGCAGTTGGTTGGAATATTGGCTGAGACGTGACTGCCTATTGGTGACGGCATTGGAGGAATTTGTAACGGGTAGGAAAGCAAAAGGTCGAAGACAAATGAAAATGATAGACAATATAAAAAGAAAAGGAAGTTAGTATAAAATGAAACGGATGGCACAGAATGGAGAGCGGCCATGTGAAAACCTGCCTTTGGGCAGAACAGTTATTATTATTACTTATTATTATTTAACTTGAATCGAACTTCTTCAAGTTATGCAACTCATTGCTGGCTTTTATATAAAACTTATATAAAGTTTAGTTTAAATCAGTTGTCGTATATTGCTAATAATTTATCGCTGTTTATTATATTTAATGTCTATTACTGTTATTTAAAGAAACTCTTTTGCCGGCGTCACTAGACGGGTGTTTTCCACTACGGGGATCAGCATGTAGTCTATTCCGAATTAATAATATTGATTAATGTTAAATTCAGAATGGTATTAAATATATATATAATTTAAACAGCTTTCAGTTTGTTAAAATTTTATAAATGTTCATACAAAAGAAATCTAAAAATATGAAATTACGTAATACACTAATATAAATAAGTGATAATAAAAAAAATGTAACAATTATTATAATAAAAATTTATTTTATCATTTATATATATATGCACACACTATTGGAACTTAAATAATAAATAATTTATTTAAGGGGTAGGTCTAACACAATTTGAAATAGATTATGAAAGTGAAGTAGTCAATTTTAGATTAAGTTTAACATCTAAAACTCTATAGTCTAATGAACCATTGAGTTTCTACTGTATACACCTTAACTTAATTGGAATCAATAAATTACATTTGCATATCTGTCTGTAGAGACAGGTTACAAATGCAATATTAATTACTTTGTATATGACACCAGTTATACTTGTCCTTTTGTATATGTATTTCTGTTTGTTATATGGTCTATAATTGTTATAGATATGAGTATAAATAAACTTTGCACGCTATAATTTTTGTTATCCATTTATTTCCAAAATATATGAAATTTGATAACTTGGTAATATAGAAAGAATTTTTTTTTTTATTACAAATAAACTTTTTCACCTTAACAAAGATTTTTTTTTGGTACAGCCAACAAAATCTCATCTGTCTGCAATATACTTTATATTTTATATTATTAATTAATAGTATTTATACTGATTTTAAAAGTTTCATTGTAGAATATTTTTATAAATTTATGTAAGATATATTTGTATAAGTTTACAACTTATTCAACTGATTTTTTAATTCAAAGCAATATCATGCGTTACGAAAAATAAAGAACAATTTTAAAACGTTATGTATTACATATGAATCACTTAATAGAAAAACAGTCGAACTTTGTCCCATATTAAATGTTTTTTTCTTTTTTATTCTTGCATAGTTTCTGTATATATATATATATATATATATATATATATATATATATGAAGGAAAAATTTAAAATTGTAGAAAATTACTTATAAAAGTTATTCAATTTCTTGCATTAATATAATTTCAACTTTTCGTAATTTCATTAATAGATTACAGAACAAATTAATTATTAACCAGGCCAATAGCAATGTTTTACATAACATTTTAGTAATTTTTAAAAAAAATCCGATTGATAGATTCGTATGGAGATCATTATACAAATAAAACGATATTATTTAGACTCTAGATAAATGTAGAAATTTGTATACTGAAGTACGTATCTTACTAACACAGTTATTTATGTAGTTAAGAAATAATTATGTGTATATCATTCATTGACTGAATAGGAAGAGGATGGTAAATAAAAGAAGAATTTCTATTAAACGTGCTTTCAATCTTCACGTTATTTACGTTAATTCAATAACTTTGTAGTGTACCACATCTGAATTGGGGAAGAATGAAGGGGAAGAAAGCCCTCCAAGTAGCATGTCTGGTCGCTACACCACCCCCTCCGATCAAATGTAGTGTACCACAGCGAAAAGTTATATGGAAATCATACTATTTAACACGTGTTTCAGAATGAATATCGGGGTTTTAAAGTTAGGTAATATTTATTAAGCTTTACTTACATTAATATATTATACATAAAATTAATAACTCAAACAGTTTTTCCTATAAATGTGTAATGTGATTACTATTCGTCACACAGCACATATCCAGCCGATAGGAGAGTTCATCCCATAATTTAGTCAGTAAGTCTGGAATAATTGATACGACAGCTGCTTCAATCTTGTATCACAAGTCGGGTAGGTCAGCTGGTAATGGTGGCAGTTACACTTGATTCTTTATAAACTCCCAAAGAAAAAATTCGTACAGGTTCAGATCGGGCGAACGTAGAGGGCACGGCAAACAAACCTTCGACCAATTCAGGGTTCGGGGAGTATTTCATTCAACCGATAACGTACAACTTTATACCGGTGAGGAGGTCTATCATATTGTTGTCAAATAAAGTTCTGTGGTTTGAATTGCAGTTACGAAAACACCCATATTTGTAGCACATCATTCCAGAAACACTTTTTTTCCGCGCAAAAGAACCTCCCGTAAACTTGCGATCAGGATACGGCACGAAAAAAATTCAGTTTTGTTTACAAATACAGCCAGTAGTCTCAAATTGTCATCATCTACGAATGTTATTGTCATTCAAGGGATCACTAGGGAACGCACGTTGAACGGTAATTACAGATTCACACTTTTCAAACTGCAAAACACAGAACGCTTTCTGTTGGGGATCACCATCTTTGCAGGTAGCGCTTTCAAGTGGAAAATACAGGAAACAGTTAAGGAGTTTTAGCACAGCTAAAACTATTTGATATTGCTCTTTCATTTCTTGTATTATTAATTACATAATGTGCGTGAAACTTGAGAATTATTGCATAACTTTAAAACCCCGATATTAATTTCGAAATACACGGGTATTTTAGATAGCATACGGAAAAAGTTTCCACCGTTTAACAAAAAAAATGTTCTTTCTTTTTCACCTATTTTATTATTAAACAAAATATAAAATGATTTATTCGTATATTTCGTACCGTATGTTGTGAAAATATGTTAAAATTATGCCTTTTATTCTTACTCTAATAAAATTTTACATCATCATTTTGTGTAGATTACATAAGCGACAGTAAGCAAATTTTTATATCTGCAATCATTTTTAAACATTTTTATCAAAGGATATTATGCACATAATCAAAATAATTCTTGCCAAGAAAATATAATTTCATACTATGTATATAGATTCTGAGATTTATTTATAAATGGAGGGTGAATATAGTACTCGCAGTTAAAGCGCAAACATGGCGATGTGTTCTCTTACGAGGGGATTTCGTGTATGTTAAGTAATTTTTTATAATACTATTGTTAAGAATTGTACTGAATTTGAATTGGTATGACAGTGAAAAAAATTGTTTCTAGCTGAAGTAGGGGTTGTTTTTTTTTTTTTTTTGAATGGCTGTCATACCGAAATCTACGTTAAGAATGGTTTTTGAAAGTTCTTAAAGTGAAAAATATGATTCTCAAATATAATGATTTTCATCTAATCTATAAACCAAAGTTAAGAACTGATAAAAAGATACTTATCGTCCGTAATTTTTCCTAATTCTTGCATGTTTTCTTCAAGTAAATTATAATACATAAAAGAACAAAGTTTTAATACCGTATAAAATGATTTTTGTACAATTTTTTCAAAAAATAAAATTTTAAATATATTTTTCTTACCTGTATACTACATTTTCAATATGGTTTTTATATACATATATATTTTTGTGTGTGTGTGTGTGTGTGTGTGTATACGCGCGCGCGGGTTTGTATGTTTGTAATACTCTTTTCTTTTTTTTTAATCTGAATTTTTACGGGCATCGACTGCTAAGGTCATTAGCCCTCGTCACATTCTTTAAAAGAAATTACTATCACCATCTGGATCGTCATATGTAAGGGTGTAAAGGGCCCTTACATTTTATTTAAACACACAAACTACATTAAACATTAAGACACAAAAGACAAGGACAATCACAACACTTACGGGGTGTAAAGGGTCCCGATATTAAAATTTGAGATAAGGTTCTCAAAAGACCATGAAATTAAAAACTCAACTTATCAATACCATTTCTTTCTTTCTTTCTTCTACGAGTCTCGTTTATAGTTTGTTTAAGCACCCTCGGGGCGACCAGAACCGCCGTTGAGCAGTATATCAGTCGCGCCAGGGTGCCGTGGCAGTTGACTCCTTATAAACAGGCTACAGGCATGCACCGCGCACACCCATAGCCTCGCGCCCTCAATCCACCCTTGAGGGTCCCCCATGCCATTATCGGACACACCCCGACTCACTGCTCTTGAATGCAGGTGAGCCAAAATGGCCTAGGCAAGAGGGCTACCTCCCGTTACTACACTTGCCACGCTTCGAGACTCCCATACATATAAAATTTCCATCTTAGAGATTCTCTCACAGCTTTAAAATTTTCAAACTTTTACAGACTTCTAAGAAGTCCACTGGCGTGCAAAAAATAAACTATTTTTTCTTCATTTCCATTATCCAGATCAGCAATATACTCTTAAAAATCAAAATAGTTAAATAGATAAGTTATTTATGTTTATATTAACCGCTATTGGATAGTACAATATAAGAAAAAATTGATTTAAAAATATCATTATACAAACATAACTCGAATTACATATGCAGCCACTTAAAACTCCAGATTAAATTTTTATTTTACGCCATTTAAATTAATTAACCATAATAATTTAATACAGAGCTTCTTCCATAAGTTGTCAGTACTAGATAAATGACGCTAGGCTAAACAATTACTTCTATAACAGAATAAACAGATTAAAAAGGATAGAGAGAGTGAGGAGAGAGAGTGTGAGAAAGATTTATACCGAGTTGGTCAAAAGTTGGTAACATAACCACAGGTCTCAAGATAACTTAACTAAGTTAGTATAGATGTAACTAAATAAAGAATAAAGATCAGAGACTCATATATCTCATGACTATTAACTTATTATGTTAAAAATATATTTATTTCATGTTAAATTCATAAAACAACCTTATTTCATCCATTTATGTTTTAGGAATTTTAATGACAAGGTCTTGTCTTTTGTATTTTAGCAAACAAACTGTTGGGAAAAATCAACAAAAAGAAAATTCTAAAAAATAAATACAAGTAGAGTTGAAGGGTTAATTAAACTGTTGACTTTGTTTTCAACTAAACTGGTGGATTTAATTTAATTTCTTTAAAAATGTTTTATTTACTTTTTTTAATTTTTGTATTATTTTTTATGCAAGCAAATAAATTTTTCATGAGAATAGCTTCTTTTTTTTTAATAATTCCAGGAATAAGAAGGATTTACTTTCCTTAGAATAATTCTATTTTATTCTGAATTCGTTGTTCTTTTTTACAAAATAATTTTGTATAGCATATTATCCTTTAATACTCTTTTCTACTTTTTTTGAAAAGGATGACAAAAAAATTAAATTAGACTATTAATAATACTATTTTCGTTTATAATTGTCTCATTTTCGAAATGGACGCAGTAGGTACATGAGTATAATGCGCTGGTTTTGATAGTAAGATTAGAAGTGTTAAAGTTTCTTCCAACATATCTTATATGTAAAACAAGAAAAAAGAAAGAATGTGCGCGCGCACATAAACATAAAGGAATGCAAGTCATACTTTATTGTATGTCGATCTTTATTAATATAATTAACGAAATAAATAATTTAATAGTAGATTTTTTTTTTAATAATATTTAGACGATGTATAAACATTGTATCGGACAGATACAACAAAGAGATTTCCTCACTTCTCTTTGAAGTTAACCGATGAATATGCTTGAAGTAAAATGTTATTATAAAAAACATTTTGTTATACGAATAAAATAACTCATATGAACAAAATTAAAACACTCTACGACGTCATTTTTTTTTTAATCAGTACTCATTTCAAAAAAATAAATATACGAGTATATATATATATATGGAGAAATTATATATAAATATTGTTACATTATTATCAACTTTTTTTAAAACAAAAAGATTTATATGAACCTTTTATTGTTTAATGCAGAAAAATAAATTTTCTATCAAAAATGCACCTACCGTATAACCAATATGATGAAAGACAATGCTGCAGATAACTGACAAATAAATGGAGATTAGGCACGCCTTAAATTGATTGCTAGCTCACACCATACGAATTTTTAGACTAAAAGATTATTTTTTGTTGGTTAAGGAGGATTCTTCACAAATATTTTACATAACAATAAATTAAAAAATCTTTTGTTCTGGTCTGCACGTAATTATATTTTACGTAGATCAAGTCACTGTTAAGATAAATTATAAGTATAAAAATAAATTAAGATGAAAAAAATAAATGTGAAAGAACTCAAATTAGTTATTTAAATACAAACACTTGAAATAATGTTAATGTAAAAATATTAAACATAAAATTTTTCAATTCAGAAGCCGCTATTAATAAATTATTTTTACATCGGGGATACAGATACAAACAGGATACAGATAAATCGGGTTTTTCTTGCTTTTTATATTAGTATTATTTAAATATTCATACAAGAGTAATATTGTTTTTGACTTAACAAAATATCATTTAGTTGCAGATAGTATTTAGTTATCCTGTATAACTAAATATCCTGAATTTTTGGGGGTAAGAAAAATAAGCTATGTATATGATTGGCTATATGTTTAGATATTTATAAAATTTTTTGTTTCTGCCAGTGTCACTCTCAATGTAGCTTTAGAAACATGAAAAAAGTTCTCTATTACTTTACTGCATAGTCATTTTTTCAACCTAATAATTAATGAACTTTTGGGTCTATCATTAATTTTGGGGAAAGTAGAATAAATTAAAATAAATTGAAAAAGCAAAAAAAAATTTGTAACGTAATTTTTCCACGAAAATATAGAAAGTTTTTCTATCTTTGAAACTGCTACACATAGAATGCGTTTGGAAAGTTGCTGTGCAGTATGTTTTTTAATTATGTAGTGTATTTTGTTTTTTCGGCGTTAGGCTGTGTCAGTTGTGATTGAACGTGCTTTGTTTCGTTTCGTGTTGTTTCGTTTATTGGAATCAGAAGCTGTGAAAAACGTAACGGTTATTTCGGTAGAGGAACGCATTTTCTTAGTTGAACACTCATTCATGAAGGTGACAAGTATAATGATTTAGTGAAGCACAAGTTTTCTGAAAAGTTTCCAAATACTTCTGTTTCTTACCGGAATGCAGTTTTTTATCGAAAGATTTCAGGCAACAGGCTCTGTTAAAGATGCTGATTGAAGTGGAAGACCTCCTAAACTAAACGAACAGAAGCTGCTTAATATTTTAGATGCTATGGTTGAAAGTACATTGAAGTCAATGCGTAAGTTAGTACAGCAGCAAGATGTAGAACTTTCTATCGCACATAAAGCTGTAACCCCGATCTGTCTCCCCCAGATTACTTTTTGTAGGGGCAACGAAAGAAGCAGTGTATCGCAACAAACCACGTATTATTGATGAACTAAAAATCGCAGTAACGGAAAAAGTACGAAACATTCCAGTACATGGTTAAAGTGTTTGAAAACAAATTGAAACGTATTCAGTGTTAATTAATGTAATTAATGTTGAAGGAGGTCATTTTCAACACTTATAAACTATTTCAGTTATTGTAATATCCGTTTCTATAAAATAATTAAATAAAAATATAAAGTAATAATTAAGAAAATTTCGTCATTAAACTTCCATAATTTCAGTGCACAGCAATTTTCCGAACACTCTGTATATGAATCAGAAGGATTCTTACGTCCTTTTACTCGATCAAGGAGAAAAAATTACCGGACCTTGAATATTTACCGGACATATCATTAAATTTATATTCATTTGATAATTATTCTCATTTCATTAAAAATCTAAATAAAATTCATCAGAAAAAAGAATATGCAACTTATTTTAAATGTTCGTTATTCGCGTAAATATTAAGTAAAATAATTATACTACAATTACACAACGTATCGGAACTGATTAGGTAATAATAAGTGAATCAAGAATTAAATTATATTATTTTAGCATTAGCATTATTTTATTATAAAATTGAAAGTAAATATCGAAGTCCTACTTTTTGTCTAGAAGGTAGGCCGACTTCATACGCGTAGAATTCCAGACGAAGAAATTGTAGGCAGTTATGCGATTTCAGTAATGTAAATTATTTATAGTTAAAATAAGCTTATTTTTATACGTTTTTAAAAAACGTTCTGCGTCATTTTCGCGTTATTCTGTGCAAACAATGAATTTCAGATTACCCGTTGGATATTGTACCAAAATAGTGAATGTATTAATTTAATGCAGGAATTGATAATAATATGAATCTTAGCATTTACTAATACTCGTCACAAAAGTTATACACCAATAATAGAGCCAGTGTTCACCATGAAATGTTACGTCACTCGTCGTACAATAAAAAGAGCCAATCACAATATCGAATATTTTCAACCTATCACACGAATGAATACTCAGAACCAATCGAAATACAGTTAAATTCCTCCCATCTGAATAAGTACTTAAATTATTTTTTACGCGCGTGGGCACAAATATACGCGACAGTCTTGTATAATACAGTCACTGGACGAATAACCAAGCTTATGATGAAACATTCCCAAAGCAATTAACTAGCAAATCTAAATAAAAAAAATTATCTTTGCAAATATGAAAAAAAATCAAAAAAATATTATACATACTAATATAATATACTATACTATATACTATATACTATATACTAATATACTATATGTATTAATATACATATAGTATATAGTATTATATACTATATACTATAGTATATAGTATATAGTATTATATACTATATACTATAGTATATAGTATTAATTATATACTATAATTAATACTATATTATTATAGTATTAATTATAATATAATACTTAATATTATAATTATAATCCCAATATTTTCTATTTATCAGTCTAAATACAGTTTTAGGTATCAAAATAATAATTAAATATTATTTTTATACAACATAAGCACAGTCTAGTGATAAAATAAAATACATTTTGATACACATCCAATTACGCGATTGCTAGTCTTTTTTTTACATTCGACTGTGTATGTTTAAAATGCCTATGACTATAGACATTGCCGCCAATTGTAAAATACGTTTTACTTCGTTTCTTAAATCGAAGAGGTACGAAAGCGGCCGAAATTTTTCGACAGATTAGTAAAGTGGTGAAGTGTACGGGGTTAACACTATGTCCAATGGAATGATGAGAAAATGGGTTAGAGCATTTAGAAATGGCCAAACTCCCATTTAAAGATGGTACACGATGTGGCACGTACTGGGCGACCGTCTGTATTTACTGATGACCTGCCAGAAAGTTAATGGAAAAATCCGTAAGGGTAGGAGGTTTATGATATCATCATTGTGTAATTAATTTCGTGAAGTCAATTTCTATGAAATTGTATCGGTACGCTTAAATTATCGGAAGTTGTCCTCAACTGGGTACAAAAAATGCTGACTGAGTTGTATAAAAATAAGCATTTAGTAGTGCTTTGAATTTTCTAAAGAGGTGCAATAATGAAGGCGATCCGTTTTTTAGCCGAATTAGATTCTTTAGTACAATTAGATTCTTTAGAATTAGAATTAGATCTTTAGACCTAATTAGATTCTTTATTAGAATTAGAATTAGAATTAATATATTTATTAGAATTTATAGAATTTATTTATTAGAATTAGAATTAGATTCTTTAGATCTTTAGAATTAGATTGTTTAGCCGAATTAGATTTTTTTAGTACATTAGATTTACTTGTGACGAGAGATGGGTGTCTCATATTACAGCAGAATCAAAACAGAAGTCCAAGGAATGAAAACATTCAACTTCTCTCAAGAAAGTGAAGTTCAAGAAAATACTATCTATCCGGAAAATCATGTCTAATGTGTTTTTGAATAGGGAGGGGCCGTTGCTTTTTGATTTCTTGTTGCTTTTTTTTAGTGAAACGATATATGCCGAGACCTTCACCAACTGCGTCGTGCTATCCAAAACAGAAGGTCTGGTATGATCGGTACGGAAATCGTGCTGCTTGACGACAATGCTAGGCCACTCGCGGTTACATTAGATTTAACTTTAATGTTTCTTTTTTTTTAATTGTTAATAAACAAAAACAATAAGCTCACTTAAATTCTTTCTCTTCCATCATATTCTTCTGCTAGTTCACTTTCTATACTATCTTCCTTGGAATAGTCATTTTCACTACAACAGTCACAATATGTACCTAAAATAAAGGTTTCCGTCATTTTATCTGTTATCGATTCCAAGTTTTAAACGGCTTCAATTTTTTCATAGTAATTTTCTAATCACCTTTATTCATTGTATTAATCTTACTCTGAGTTATTTTTTGAACAACTGATATAAAAAATGTTCTGTTATGACTAGCTACATATGTATTTTCACAAGTACCATAAATCATGAGAAATAATGTGAATCAATTGGCTAGATCTCTTGCCAATTGATTCTCATTATTCCTCTAATTAAAGAAAATATCTCTTTTAAAGTTATTCTTGTTTTATCTACTGAACCTGGTGAGCAATGAAAAAAAAATTATTTATATTTATTTATACTTTTAAACTGGAGAGTTATAATGAAAAAGTTGAGGGTGCTGATGATATAAGGCACGATTAAAAAATGCATTAACAGTCTTTTTTTAACAATATGTAGATTATGTATAAACATTGTCTATATCGGACAGATATAACAAAGTTTCTCATTGGCTGACATTTAGAACTCATAAGTTCTGCAAATAATATTATACATTGATATGTATGATAAAATTGTGACTAGAAGATTTATAGTTGAGAATGTGTTACTTCCTTCCTTCCTTGATATACGAGATGCCATTTGGCGTAGTTAAGGAGACATATAAATGTGTGTATGTGTATTTTTGTGGTGCGTGTGTACTTTCCCAGATGACTGAACCTCGTTTATGAACTTCGCATATTTCTTTCATGCATTTACAAATGCTACACAAATTTCATTAAACAAAATATTGCCAGAACAAAATTCTTGCTACTATATTATTAATTTAAATATTATAATATTGAACTTTTTTGTGCACTTTGTTTTAAAATCAGTTAAAAATATTTAAATGGTAAATAATATTTTGTGATAATAAATGCAGCTTATTCTCTGAGAGCAACTATTATAGCTTATTTCAACATGATAGAGCTTTCATTACGACATTATACCAGCACTTTGTATTGTTAAATATCTTCTATGTGATATCAGAATCGAAAAAATGCAGGGTTTAACTAATGTCTCCAGAACTTATGAGTTAAAAAATGAAATTTTTGTGTTTACAGAGTTGGTTTTTTGCTAATTTAACGTCTCAATTACAGAAGCATTTTAATTAAATTTATAACAAACTCTTATAAATTATGTTTTTAACAACAAAGTTTATTAATATCATCATAGTTGAGTGAAACAATATATTATTTTTGTTAGAGATTGTGTAGATAGGAATTATTTGTTTTTATCGTTTTTATATAATAAACTTTAAATTTATATAAATATCTAGTTGTAATTTTAACCCGCACATTGAATATATAGCTCAACATTTAAAAGATAAATTGTGAAAAGATAAAGTCAGATTAAATGTAGGATGTTAAAATGCATTACAAAATAAAAGTATATATCTGATGGCTAAAAAAGCTTTTTTTTAAGGCTTGCTGTAGACTGTTATGCTGCGCACGTCTGGTATTTTACGATATTTTACAGAAGTTGCAAATAGTTTAGTGCAAATATTTTTTTTTTGATAAAAAAAAGTATTTGCATGACCTAATAATATACCTAATTATATTAGCTTTCAGAAATCAGAAACTGTTTTTTGCATGATTATACGTTAAAACTTCATTTTAATTATATACTTAGTGTTAAATGTGACTGAGAATAGGCTTCTGGTTTAAAGAATGGTCAGTTTTAGTTTTAAAGTTTGATATTCATGTAAATTTAGCATTAGATAACGTATGAGATTGGAGAGATAAGACAAACAAATTAAATAAATTCTCGTTAATTAAATGGATTATTAAGGCAAGGTGTGGGCTAATCGATCTTAATTGTAAGTCATACTTCAGGATATTTTTCACTATTTTATTAATCGATGCCCGATCCTCGCCGAGTGGAGTAATCTTTGGCTAGAGTCAATCGAGCTACCCCACCGGGTCGGTCTAGTGGTGAACTCATCTTCCCAAGTCAGCTAATTTTGAAGTCGAGAGTTCCAGGGTTCAAGTCCTACTAAAGGCAGTTTTTTTTTTTATACGAATTTGTATACTAGTTCGTGGATACCGGTGTTTTTTCGTGGTTGGGTTTCAATTAACCACACATCTCAGGAATGGTCGAACTGAGAATGTACAAGACTACATCATTTACACTCTACATATCATCCTCATTCACCCTCTGAAGTATTAGCTAAACGGTATTTACCGGAGGCTAAACAGGAAAAAAGAAGAAGAGTCAATCGAGCTACCCACCGGGTCGGTGTAGTGGTGAACTCATCTTCCCAAGTCAGCTAATATTGAAGTCGAGAGTTCCAGCGTTCAAGTCCTACTAAAGGCAGTTTTTTTTTTATACGAATTTGTATACTAGTTCGTGGATACCGGTGTTTTTTCGTGGTTGGGTTTCAATTAACCACACATCTCAAGAATGGTCGAACTGAGACTGTACAAGACTACACTTCATTTACACTCATACATATCATCCTCATTCATCCTCTGATGTAATACCTGAACGGTAATTCCCGGAGGCTAAACAGAAAAATAAAGGGTCAATCGAGCTATCATGTAATTTATTTATTTATAAATGTTTTCAACGGAAAGAATTGTGATCAGCAGGCAGCCTATTGCAGAGATGCGTGGCATTTTAGATGAGAAGTATTTTAGCTCGGGAGTACAATTATTAACTGCTTAGGACTTTAATTGGATTTATTTTAATTTTATATATGGTAATGTAGCAATATTTCACCTTTTTAATTTAAATATCGATGTCTATATTTCAGATTATACATATTAATTTCTGCCTGAATTCGGGTTGTTTTAAGTTAAGGTGTATTAACATGTATTTATTGAAGGTATTATCGTTGAATGATTAAAAAGTATATGTAATTTATAATGAATTACGTTAAATATGAATACTTTTTAAGTAAATTTACCTTTACAATGCATATGCTACTTTTTTAAATTTACTCTAATTTTGTCTTAAATTTGTTTGTCCTGTTATTTTTTATATTTTTTAATACTTTTTTTTTTGTTAAACTGCATTGTGTTATTTATATTAAATGGGATTCTTTCTTCGTATGAAGACAAATGTAGTATAATAGTATTATAGTAATAATGGTATTAACTTTGTATTTAGTAATGTTCTATTTCTCTGTTTATTATTCTGCTAAGATTACTATGTAGTGTTCTTTATTCATTAATAGTATTATTTTATCTTAATACTCCAGCTGAAAACTTTCCAGCTGAAAATTGTTAAATTAAGCTGTAGAATGTATGGTTATTATATGTTGTAAATTGTATATTGTAATTATCTTTTGTAGACAATGTATTTTAAAACGAAATATTAAAATAAAACATTATTATTATCCCACACTTTCACAGCTTTTACTTTTGCCGGTGACATACCTGAAACTCGGAATAATTTATACCAACGAGATTAGGCTCGCTATTGTTGACGAAGTGCCGTTCGGGTAACATGGCAGGTGTCAATTATCACCCTCCTTTGCATTAACGCGTGGGACTTTCACTGATCATCAGTTTTTCAAGACTGTTGTGCAAAGTAAATGGTATTATTCCCTCCGTAGATATGATTATCGGGATTATATAAACTTCTTTTTGATTCCACATTTTTTTAATTTCGAAAGCAAGACCTGTATATTTCTGCATTTTCTCATTGTGTTTAGTGTTGATGTTACTTGATGGGATGGCTACGTCTATTAGGTAAGTTACTTTTTCCATTTTATCAACTACTACTATATCTGGCTTATACAGTTGATGGGTTTTTCTGTTACAATTCCATGGTTCCAGAAACTTTTTGCGTTGTTGTTCTCCAAAAAGGAGGCTGGCTCATAAATATAGTAGGGCCCTTTTTGATTACTATTATTATTATTGATCCGGACATAGAAAATTAAGGGCAGTTGGATACAGTATATTTTGATTTTAAGAATGCCTTCGTACCTCATGATATACTGGAACGGAAACTTAGGATGTATGGTTTTCAGGAAGCGATTAGGTCTTATCAATATCAAACAAAATTCAGAATAAGAGTTGCTGGTAAACTGTATAAGATATTTATAATGTAGTCTGGTGTACCACAAGGTTCTGTCCTGAGCCCTGTATCATTTATTTTATGTTAACGACTACTTTAATGGTATTGTATGTAAAGTACTGAAATTTTCTGACGAGTTAAAAATTTACTCAATGATTGACAACTGTGGAAGTATGATGGTCTTACAGGATGATATTAACAGAGTCTATGAATGGTCGGTAAGGACTAACAGTGCAACCCTGTTGCCCTGTTGAAGGGCAATAGGGTTGCCCTTCAACCTTGAGAAAATCTTCATGATTATTATAAGAAGGAGATCACTTACTAATAAGTATACCTATAGAATCGGTAATTCTAGTATTAGGAGGGTAAAAATAACTGTTGATTTAGGCAAAAAATTTGATAAGAAATTATGGTTTACACAATATGTAGATGCCATAGTATCAAAAGCAAGAAGGAACTTAGTATTGATAACTGTGGGTGAGCCTTCATTTGATTAACTGAGTCAATCTTAAGGTTATACCAAACTAACATTAGATCAATTGTGGAATATTACACAACAGTTTGGAACCAAAAGTGAGTTTGTACTGACACTAGATTGAGGCGGTTCAAAATAGGTTTTTTTAACATCTGCGAGAAAGAGGCTTCGGCGGGCATAATATTAGTTGCCAGGAGCAGTGTACGTGACCCATCACGTACAGCCCCAGCTTACCTTCACTAAAAAACAGGACACTACAGGATGCCATATTTATTTACAAGCCCCTTAATGCCAAGATAGATATTGATAGTTAGAATGTTTTGCTTAGAGTTCCGTGATTAAGGAATCATCGTCATCTATGCCTGAATCAGAGAACGTGTCCTTTCGCCGTTGGCTAGAGCTATTGATATTATTCGTGGATTAAACAGGGACACTGGTATTTTCGATGTGAGCTTTGTTAAAAAGGTCAAACATCAGCTATATTAATGGGAATTTGTTTAAAAACCTTTAATATTATATGTGAAATTATTATTATTATAACTAACATTAAATTAATTAATATAACTTGTTTCACTTGTCTTAACTTGCGATATACGTAGGCTTTGCTATTCTATGACATTAAAAAAATAAATTATTATTATTATTGAATTATTTACAGGAGGAAAATAGTAATAAAACTTTTTATGTATAAGCAGGGTAGACATGAAGTACTGCGACATCATAAATTATTGAATGTAGCCAAATCAATAATGGTGTGTATATAAGTAAGGATAGACCTATAATCCACCCATCGGCTTGGTCTAGTGGTTAACGCGTCTTCCCAAATCATCTGATTTGGAAAGTCGAGAGTTACAGCGTTCAAGTCCTAGTAAAGCCAGTTATTTTTACACGGATTTGAATACTAGATCGTGGATACCGGTGTTCTTTGGTGGTTGGGTTTCAATTAACCACACATCTCAGGAATGGTTGAACTGAGAATGTACAAGACTACACTTCATTTACATTCATACATATCACCCTCATTCATCCTCTGAAGAGTTATCTGAAAGGTAATTACCGGAGGCTAAACAGGAAAAAAAGAGAGAGGCTAAAAAATAGTCCAGGTTAATTAATTTTATATCTCGTAGAAAGTATGTGTTAAAAGATAACCTTTTATCTCTAAATAAGGATAAGAGATAACTCTTTTATCTCTTATCCTTTTAAATTAGCACAAGATAAAAATTACCTTTTTAACTTGTGCTGGTTAGCGTATTCCTCTTGAAAACACTATTTTTCATTGTTTTTGAATTTATTTTTTGGTTGATATGTTAAGATATTTGAGGTTTGTTAATTTGTAAATATTAGATTACGTAGAGGGTAGATATTATAAGGGAAGAAAACGGTAATTCAGGTTATTATACATAGCAAATATTTTTCGAGTAAAAGATTAACATGTAACATAAAAGGATGAAGAATAGTAATAAATCAGTCAAATAAATAAAAAAGAATTACAAAATGATTTTTCACTCACTTTAATTTTACGATTAAAAAATATACTGCTTGTTCGGTAATGATGAATTTATAATGAAAGAAATTTTCTGTAGAAATAGTACTAGATATATATTATCGTCAATATTTTAAAAGTTTTAAGGACGATCAAACTTTTTTTGCAATTTAACATGTACCTTCTTTTTATTCTATGGAAGTAGATAGTTCTAGCTTTACAGAATTACAAGTATATATTTTTTATACGTGTTTATGTCAGAGTGTGTAAATAGACTTTAAAATAAAACTTGATGATCTTGCTGTAATGCAGACCATGTATATACAAGCTACTACGGTAACATTTATTTTATATATCGAAAGACATCGGTTCGATTTAATCCAATTCACTTTATCGATTGAAAACACTACTCAAAAAGTAAAGAACCACTCGATAAGATTACTTTCTTTAACGTGAAAGGTAAATTTTTTTTAAGGGAAAGTGTACATTTATACGAAAAAATTAAATGTTTAATAACATTGATTATTTTATATTGTTGAAAACGTTCAGCAAATAGTGTCTAAAACGTGGAATTAATACTGAATTAAAAATAAAATATTTGTAGATCCACTCAAAAAAAAAGTTTGTTTAAATAGTTGTAATATGTATTTTTTCAAAGATCCATGGTCAGTGAAAATGATAAAAATTATGTTTTTACCAATCATTACATCAATATAATTTTGTATTCCGAAGAATGTTCGTTCAATTTTTTTTATAAGATATGATCAATGTAATATTAAAGTTATTAAACCACCGAGTTGGTGTAGAACTAAACTCATCTTCGTAAATCAGCTGATTTCGAAGTCGAAGTTATCAAGTTCAAATCCTAATAAAGGTAGTTGCTTTTATTCGAATTTGAATATTAGATCGAGGATACCAGTGTTCATTGGTGGTTGGGTTTCAATTAACCACACGTCTCAGGAATGGTCAGCCTGAGTTTGTTCAAGACTACACATTTACTGGTACGGTTACATTACACTGAAAAGTCACTGATTACTTTGATTGTTGATGCGACTTTAAATAAAATTACGTAAGAAAAAATAAATAAATAAATTTATCATTTTTGATATTTTTTTGTAAAGATTTTATTAATAAAACTTTTTTCAGATGGCTGAAAAATGTATCATTGTCAAACAAATTTTTAATGGAAAATGGATATGCAATAATAAATAATAATAATTATAATAATCTTTGTTAATAATTAAAATGTATTGTTTTATTGTTTTTATAATTACTTAATTTTTTTAAGAGATTTGATTACATCTTCAGGTGACATATGATATCGCATCAAGAGAGATCAAGATTCCTTACGGATAACTAGAGTATTAGTGACACTTCACTGAACTAATCTCCCATAGTTAATCGATTGACCATTAATTAATTAAACTGTATCCTGTCATGAACCACTATTAAATCAAAAGCAGTGGATGTTACAAAAAACTATTTTATTTACTTATTACAAATAAATACTTTAAAAATTTGTCAGTTAATTTTGAACTTTCCATGTTTTTTTATATTTTTATGTGTTATAGTTAGGTGGAAAAGTAGAACGGCAAAATACTCATTATGTTGATCTGTCCGTAACTGTGAGTATTTCGGTTGTATATCTATTTTAAGCATCAAAAGAATACGTTTTAGTCCCAGTTAGTGCTTGTTCATTTTACTTTTTAATAAAATATGTATTAAAATAATTAGGCAAATTTTTTTGTACACTTTTATTTCTTCAGACTGTTCTCGTCATAAATAGCCGTTGATGCTGTTTATACAAGAACCACAACTTTCCTGGTGTATAGGGAAAAAAATCACCACAAATAATGAATTAAAGTAAAAAGAAAGAAAATAAAGATAAATATGTCAATAAAGAAAAAAAAAGGTGACTAAAATGAATTATGACAAAAAAAAATTTTTTTCAAGAAACAAAAAAAATACATGAAAATCAATTTTAAAAAATGATTGAAAGTAGTTAAATAAATAATTAACACTGGTCGTGTAAAGACCAGTTTTTTAAAAATATCTTAAACATTTATTTTATTTTATTTATTTTAGACTTATGATTTATTTAATAACAAGATGGAAGAATTTTGAGATATCAAAAATCCTCCAGTCATCATTCTGCTCTTTTCTTTTCTTTTTCTGTTTAACCGGAACCATTGTAAGGTATTACTTCAAAGGATGAATGAGGATGATATGTATGAATGTATGTAATCTTGTACAGTCTCACGTCGACCACTCCTGAGATGTGTGGTTAATTGAAACCCAATCACCAAAGAACACCGATATCCATGATCTAGTATTCAAATCCTATAAAAGTAACTGCCTTTACTAGGATTCTCCTCTGCCTTCACCATTATTTTTCTCGTTATAAACATAACGTCTTTTGGTTTTCAATATGTAATATAAGATTCATTTATTTTCTAATCTAATGAGGTACCCATTCCATCAATTAATTCCTGTCTGAAATTTCAATCGTTTGTCTGAATTGAATATCCTGTCATTTATATTTATTTTGATATTCTAACTTTCAGCTGTTTTTTAATTAATTATTACTTTTAATTTGTATGATGCTATTTACTCTTCACCTCTTTTTTTTGTTTTCTTAATACCTTTATTTATTATTTTGTGTAAAGCAATGTTTGTTTAGATAATAGTTTATGTTACATAATAATTAACAGCTTTTATTTGTTCTATTTCTCAATGAAAGAAAAAAATTATAAAATTCTATTCATACTAATTTTCATTTAATATATGCTTATACTTAATAACGATTAGTTTAATAAACAAAACATCTCCCCCAGAATAATAATTGATTAGCTTATAAATTATATTTGTTCCATAAAATTTCCAAAGTAGTATTAAATTATCTATTATGCGGTTGTTGTTTTGTTATTCCACCTATTTTATGTTAAATTTTTCTGTAGCTCGATCATTTGAATTATATTTCATTAAATATGATCAGAAGTTCAGAAACTTGCTACAGTTGTCTAAAATAATTCTTTCTTTGTATTCAGTTGAAATAATTCTAAGTTATACTAAATAAAGAAATTTCAACTATTACTTTTTGGTATAAAAACAATACATGAATCTTTACAGCACAATTAAACTATTTCTAATATTCTTATAACTATCTTGTTGCAGTCCAAAACTAATGCCATCTCAAACTAACACCAGCTCTTTCAGTACACATAACCAGTAACACACCCCAAAAATTATTGCAATCAGACCTTGAATGTATTTATGCTAAAGGATTCCACATATTTTAAATATGCATTAAGAAGGTACACCAATAATTGTCGATTTATTTTCCCAGACATCCCATTAAGTTAATGAATATGGTACATAAAGAATTACAAAAAGAGACACCTTTATTTTGTTCCTGATTAGCCTCAGGAATTACCGTTCAGGTATTACTTAAGAGGATTAATGAGGATGGTATGTATGAGTGTAAATGAACAGTGTACAGTCAAGGTTGACCATTACTGAGATGTGTCGGAAAAAGAGACGCCTAGTTTTACGTAACTATCCCACAAGACAATGTCGAAATTAGAACAAGTCGGAGAACATTTCCTTCTTTATTAATAAATAATATCATCAATTGTCTAATTTTTTTATTTTAAAATCTTCTTCTTCACGTTTGGGATCAGAGCCTATCATTACTGCACAAACTGATCTTTCTACTTCCTTCGACAACCTAAAGCCGAGATTAATGCCGTTTTATAAAATTCTATTAAAGTTTCTGTTTGTACTCCATCTCGCAAAAGTTCTACTGATATTACCTTCGTAATAATTAAGTGTTTTTTTTAATTTAACCTTGTACATCTGAGACGCCCCACAATCTTTATTTCACACCACATACGAGTATTTAGCATTTAGTCCTTATTTTTATTGTCTTATTTTTAATTACAGTTATGCTGAATAAGTTTGTGCCTCAAGAAATTATTGTTCTGCCAGATGATATTTTCATAAAATATATTGCACATTAATTGATATTTAAAAAAATTGGAATAATTTCTTTGTAAGTTATTTTTGAAATGTCAAATAACATTGAAAAAAACACCCTAGATTAAGTATAAATTTATAATTGGATTTTTTATTGGTACATCTTCTTAGAGAATGTATACATATAAATTAAATGATATCGATAAAATATTACAATTATGTACAACGCCCAAATTTACATTATTAATTCTACAATTACCTTCCCCGTACCCGACTATCTGTTTTCTCTATATACTTCTTTTATATGTTAATAAGGTACTTTGATATTTCTCTTTTCACATAAATTTACCATAGTTTTTTATGAATTATTTTATCAAACGCTTTTGTGATGTTAAATATAATATGTTTTTATAACAAAAATTTTACGCTTTTAGTCTTTAATTATTTGTTTCAATACAAAGATATTGTCTACATTAACTTCTACCCTTTCGAAAACCATCTTATTCCACTGTCAGAATAGTTTGTAGTATATTTTTTAACCTGTATTCTGTAATTCGTACTTAAGATTACGTTATTAATTTCTGCTTAAAACGTCGCTTTCTTTCAGTTACATCATTATTTTTATTACTCTTTACAAAATGGATCAATTGTAACAATTTTTTTTCTCTATATGAATATCTCATTCTGATAACTAACTGACATTTTTCATCATTTTTTAGTAATGAATTATTATGAAATATATTATGATGACATTCTAGTAAAATGTTTTTATAAGTGTTAAGATTAATATTAAGAGAAGTATTAATCAAGTTTTTTCCAAATCTTGTGCGTGGGATATAGAAATGGAATTTTGTAGCGTATGAAAAAATACCATGCCTGACCGGGATTCTAACTCGAGACCTCAAGATGAAAGATCAAGACGCTACCACTCCCTCTTGGAGATTGGCAATTTAAAAAAGTTAACAGTAAAAAACATTATTTTCTACATTCCAAAATCAAAATTCTTCAGCCTAACATTCACTAACCATTTCTTATCTAGCTTCTTTGTTGCATTATTTTTATCAAGAGATAAGTTTCTCTAGGAGGAATAGATCAAAATATGGGTAATTTAGCGTAACTGTTGTTTTTATATTTGCCCCAAATTTTAGAAGCCAAACTTTAAATAATTGAAAATATATTACTTTTTACGGTTTTGTTTTTATTTGAATTTATCTTCTCTTTCTTTTTCCTGTTTAGCCTCCGGTAATTACCGTTCAGATAATACTTCAGAGGATGAATGAGGATGATATGTACGAGTGTAAATGAATTGTAGTCTTGTACAGTCTCAATTCGAACATTCCTGAAATGTGTAATTAATTGAAACCCAACCCCAAAGAACACCGGTATCCACGATCTAGTATTCAAATCCGTGTAAAAATAACTGACTTTTCTAGGGCTTGAACGCTGGAACTCTCGACTTCTCTCTCCAACAATCTCTCTCTCTCTCTCTCTCTCTCACCAACAGAGAGAGAGAGAGGGAGTTTGAGTTTGATAGGGGGAGAGGGGGAGAATTTACCTGAGTAGGTAATCCTGTAATCTTCAAATAATATTTGAAGGACTCTGAAATGAAAAGTCCAAATCACCATCGTGGCCGAAAAAACCTTCGGGAACTTTGAAACTTACTTGTGTAATGCCCTTTAAACTTTTAACACAGACACAAAAATGTTCATATTTAAAAAAAAAATAAATATATAAACAAAACTAGCTACTTATTGTACTCAATGGAACTACTTACAAATCCACCTCCATGACAAAATGTTGGCTTTTCAGTTTCTCATCTGAAAGGTCGCGAGTTTGAATCCAAGTAAGATATGATTGGGATGCTCAAATCTTGTACTGTATTTTTCACTGGGATGCTACAAAATCTCCGTTACGTATTTCCACGCTTGATCTTTCAGCTTATCTAGTGAATAAATCATTAAAAAAATATAAATATAAATAAATAATTGGATTAATTTGGATTTAAGCAAAGAAATTACTTAATCAAATATTATGTATAATACTACTTTTTTACAACATGATAGATTACGAATACTAGAATAGTATAATTGGTTTTATTTCAACTTTGATGGCATGGTATCACCAAGATAGTTAATATTGTCATAAACATTAACATATCATCAAGTGCGTTCATTTTACCGTCTCCTATATATATATATATATATATATATATATATATATATATATATATATATGTGTGTGTGTGTGTGTGTGTGTGTGTCTGTGTGTGTTAGGGAAATGTTTGTTTTTTTTTAATCGGATAAAGGGGAAGATTTTGAGAGTTATCTTGAACAGGGTTGAATTGTACAGCCGTCATTACCTTTAATAATTTATGTACGTTGTTTAAGGTGTTTTAAATTTGCAGATACAAAGCCTATACCATCTTGCTTATTCATCAAGTGCGTTTTCGATTTAACTGTACCAAACTGTACCATACTTTTCCTTGTTGGAAAAATCGAAGCCTACTATTATTCATCACTAAGGAAATGGATGAGTTCTGTTGCTTCTGTTTTTTGTTCCTCTAATCTACAGTGCCTGTTTGTTGCAAATAAGCTGTAAAGCAAAAGCAGAAACTGATCTCTTGACTTCAGCTGCTTGCTGGAATCTTCATTGACTATCATAAGGGTTTCCACTTAAAACCACTTCTTAAAAAATCTGACTTTCTCGTTATATCAGTAGGAGCCTGATATAATTTAGGACAGGCGACCAACGTTAAGTCAAAATCCACTTTCATTGTGTGCGCAATATTTATTCTGTTTGGTGCAATGTATTTACCAATTGAATATATGAGTTTTAATAACGCGTACTGAGTGTTCTTACTGATGAGTCCCACTATTAGTTAACACTTGAATAATATTTTCCCTTAGTTTTATTTAGCTACGTTGTTTTTCAAATATTTACGTAGGGTCGATTTTCTATCAGTTATTAGATTTCCTCATGCTTTAGAATGGTTCCGTTGAATATCTCAAGTTTTTTCTTTGATTCCTCAACATTCGTACTTGTATTGGCCATAACCACCATTTGTGGAAATATTTCTACCCCGACTGTCAAATCTAATATCATCAACGTATGTGATTTCTTCTATGTGTTAACTGATAATTCGTAGGTGTAGATGACGGCAAAGAACAACGTTCCCGTTTCGAAACTTCGAGGGAAACGTTCAATTCTGCTTTTTTTCTTCCTCACATGAACTACAAACGTCAATTACAGTAGTTTATATTAAGAATTAAGGTGGTGCACTCTGTAGAATTTCCTCAATAGTCCATTACGTTGGACCTAATATTAGGCAGCATTAAAATCGATGAATGTTACAGATATCGTTTTTATCGAATACGTATTTTCTGTAAACGTAATCAAGCGCCGCAATTTGATCAGTATGCACTACTAACGCGTCGGAAATTAATTTTATTATATCTTATTTAAAAGGATAAATTTATATTAGTGTGCTGTTGTTCATGTGAGATGGATATAAATATGTTATTCTTTTTTATGTTAATTTAAATTTATGTCCACTGACAAATAATTTCAATTTTGAGATGAATTTTCTAAAATATTGAACTAGTTTTATTTAATTACTATTATATCTAAAGAATAAGTCGTAGAACATAGCATTTATTAACTTGTAGAAATTTTTATTTTTATTTGTTAACTAATAAAAACATTCTCCCTTCATTCTGGTGAAGTAAACATTCCGAAAAAATTAAGTTATACCTGATTTTCATAAAATCTTCTAAAAAAATCCAAAAAAGTATTAATTAACTTTTAAATGAATAGTTTTAATTACTGAATAAGCATCACACGATAAAGTGAAGAAATGTTCGCTTAAATTTCTTTTATGTTGGGCCGTAAAATATAACATATAATTAATTAAAATTTTTAGTTAACCAGACTGTACATTAATAGATTAAATTCTCTTCTCTTGGTTTTCTACGTGGAAGAAGCATTTTATAAAAATAATCCTCTTGTAATTACGAAATCATTAAACCACCGCTTTATTTATTCCTTTCTATTATACTTCAAAATACGACCCTTCTAACTCTTTGTCAGTATATTTCTCTCTCTTGCTTCACCCTCCACTTACAGTAGTCAGATCTGAGAAAATCATTCCCTTCCAGCCGACCTTATTCACTTCATAACCTCTAATATACAACGGCTCAATTATCCTCTATTAGCATTACGAACATATACCAGTTTCATGTCTTGTTAATTGCTCCTCGGTGAATATGTTACATGATGTACCTGATTATATACATTTAGAACACGAGCTGGATATATATATATATATATATATATATATATATATATATATATATAGCTACACACAAACACACACACACACACACACACACATATATATATATATATATATATATATATACATAGGAATTAATTAAATTTCGTGTAGCAGAATGTATATTACAAAATATTTGATTATTTATTTACGTAATAATTAAAATCAAATAATCTGAAGTTAAAAATGTTGTTCTAAAATAGTATAAAATAGTATTGCTTGAGAAAAATGTTGTTAATAATTTTATTTATTTTTTTAAAAATAATGACTAATAAATACATGAATACTGTAAAACATAACCAGCTTTGAGTATTATCGTCTCAAACCGTTATGTGACTGATCATATGAGGGGTCTTTAGTTTCAGGAAACCCAGAAAGATCTTTAATCTTCTTCAGAAAGATGTTAATCTTCTTTAATTGTTTCTTTCTTCCTATTTTACCAGTTGGATTTCTGTGTTCCTGAAGCATTTATGATAAATCAGTCTTAAGATACCAGAGAGAAGTTTTTACAGTAATTTGTTTAAAAGTGCCTAACAAACTTAATTTTTTTAAAATAATTTTTATCTTTAATTAATGTTATAACTTTATTATTATATACGATTTATTATTTCTATTGTTTAGTTCTGTGAGATTTTATATGATATGGATCATGATTTTTTTTTTTTAACCTTGACGACCACCGATAGGTATTACTTCAGAGAATGAGATGAATGACAATTTTTTTTAGCGTGTGAGAATACCATGCCTGGCCGGGATTCAAACCCGGGACCTCCAGATGAAAGGCCGAGACGCTACCATTCGGCCAGGGACGCTACCGGCCAGGGAGGCCGGTGGACGTACGATGTGTGTGAGAAAATTAATGAGACTGACTTTTCACTTACCAAAGTTGATTTTTTTCAAACAATAATATTATCCCCTTTAAAGCAGTTCCCTTGGGCAGCTATACACCGGCGGAGTCGTTGTTCCCACTCCTGGTAGCAGCGCTGGAAGGCTTCAACTGGTCGGTCACAGTCTTTTGAATGTTCTCCAGAGTTCCAAAATGACGTCCTTTTAAGACATGTTTCAATTTCGGGAAAAGGAAAAAGTCACAAGGACACAAATCAGGCGAATAGGGGAGTTGAGGAACTGTAGGAATGCGTTTTGAGGTCATTAATTCCCTGATGGAAATGGCTGTGTGACACGGGGCATTGTCATGATGAAGCATCCACTTGTCTGCAATGTCTGGTCTCACGCGAATCACTCTTTTCCTAAGCCCATGTGGAAAGGATGAACAAACCGGTCTAGCACAGACCGGTAGACACAGAGTTGCCAGATCGCTCTCAGTGTTACCAGTCTCATTACTTTTGTCACAGACTTCGTATGTTTTGTATACGGATAGACCTACAGTTTTACATGTAATGAAATATGAAAAAAATGCTTGTAACTGTACTCCGAAAACTTGGGACCTATTTAAAATTTTTAAATAATAATTGAAATAACTATAAACTATTTTACAATTAGTTATAATACATTTTCAACAGTATTTACATTAATTTAATTAACAAACGTTAAATAAAGAAAAAAAAAGTAAATGAAACAGTAATAAAATATTAATAATAAACAGTATTTGGTTTTACAGTATTTATATTTTTATTTCAATACTTATACAATGAGTGGAAAAAATGAAATTTATTGTTTTCTAGCAATTAGAAAAAATGCAGAATTTATATTTTGGTAAAATAGAGATATATTTTTGGAGACATTAGTATATTAAATAGTCTATGTTACTCTCCACTTCTTTATACCCTGTTAATTTTTTAACCTCAATAAATTAACATATTTTATATTCTCAGCTGTGCGCTTTATAAATCACAATCTTTATCTTCCTTTACAGATTTTAATCTAATGCTAAATTTAACTAAACTCTGATGTCATAGTATAAATGATCCACCAACTTAGTTAACCTCTTTTCTAAATTGCCTTAAAAACCTTTATCCTCTTTTATTCGTCTTAAGACCTGTCTATTTAGGATTTTTTCAATCCTAATTTTCAATATCCTTTTGTAATTTTTACTTTTCATACCCTCTGTTATTTTTCTTTCTTCTTTTCTTAATATCTACGTTTCGTATTCATAAGGTGCTACACTCAGATTTTTTCTTCCTTACAACATTTTACTTTTGATCCCTCGCAAACCAATCTCATTCAGAACTTCTTTTAACTCATGTTTTAATTTCTACATTAAGGGCAATATCATCGAAAAATCTTAACATTTTTATCATCTTCGTGTAATAATCACTCCCCTCCCAAATTTTTCATTAAATTCCTATATTGTTTCTTCTATATAAAAGTTGTAATACAATTATTGGCTGTATACTTGTCTTATTCCTTATTAAATCAGAGCTTGCCTTTCTTCATGTACTACTCTTATAAAGCTTTTTACTTCTTGGACAGATAAATCTTCTCTCTCTATATTTTAACCAAATTTACTTAAAATTGAAGGAAATATTATTTCATTCTACATTTTCTCCTGATTTATAAATCCTGTGAAGATAGTTTTTTATTCTTTTTAATCCTGCCTTTTAAAATCTTGACCCAAAATACTTTAACTAGTCACGCATCAAAAATCTTAACTAGAATTCCATACAGAAGAATTGAGAGGAGAGTGGAGGAAGTGTTAGGAGAAGACCAATTTGGTTTCAGGAAAAGTATAGGGACAAGGGAAGCAATTTTAGGCCTCAGATTAATAGTAGAAGGAAGATTAAAGAAAAACAAACCAACATACTTGGCGTTTTATAGACCTAGAAAAAGCATTCGATAACGTAGACTGGAATAAAATGTTCAGCATTATAAAAAAATTAGGGTTCAAATACAGAGATAGAAGAACAATTGCTAACATGTACAGGAACCAAACAGCAACAGTAACAATTGAAGAACATAAGAAAGAAGCCGTAATAAGAAAGGGAGTCCGACAAGGATGTTCCCTATCTCCGTTACTTTTTAATCTTTACATGGAACTAGCAGTTAATGATGTTAAAGAACAATTTAGATTCGGAGTAACAGTACATTTGCTGATGATATAGTAATTCTAGCCGAGAGTAAAAAGGATTTAGAAGAAACAATGAACGGCATAGATGAAGTCCTACGCAAGAACTATCGCATGAAAATAGACAAGAAAAGAACAAAACAAAAGTAATGAAATGTAGTAGAAATAACAAAGATGGACCGCTGAATGTGAAAGTAGGAGGAGAAAAGATTATGGAGGTAGAAGAATTTTGTTATTTGGGAAGTAGAATTACTAAAGATGGACGAAGCAGGAGCGAGATAAAATGCCGAATAGCACAAGCTAAACGAGCCTTCAGTAAGAAATATAATTTGTTTACATCAAAAATTAATTTAAATGTCAGGAAAAGATTTTTGAAAGTGTATGTTTGGAGTGTCGCTTTATATGGAAGTGAAACTTGGACAATCGGAGTATCTGATAAGAAAAGATTAGAAGCTTTTGAAATGTGTTGCTATAGGAGAATGTTAAAAATGAGATGGGTAGATAAAGTGACAAATGAAGAGGTATTGCGGCAAATAGATGAAGAAAGAAGCATTTGGAAAATTATCGTTAAAAGAAGAGACTGACTTATAGACTGACTAAGTCATCCTGGAATAGTCGCTTTAATATTGGAAGGACAGGTAGAAGGGAAAAATTGTGTAGGCAGGCCTACACAATTTTGTTTTACATATTCCAAATATGTAAAACAAATTTGGAATATGTAAAACAAATTGTTAGGGATGTAGGATGTAGAGGGTATACTGAAATGAAACGACTAGCACTAGATAGGGAATCTTGGAGAGCTGCATCAAACCAGTCAAATGACTGAAGACAAAAAAAAAAGACCCAAAATAGTCTTTCTATTCCTCTTACTATAAAACAGAAAATTTAATTAAATCGAATAATTTACTTTTTTCCAATACTTCATTAATATACATATATAGACCAGAATACATAAATATATTATATAGACCAGTATTAGTAAACAGTGATATGAATGGTATAAAACGGTCTGTCTCAAAAACCAATTATTGAGTCATGGGCATATGTAAACATGAGATAATTAATAAATGAGATCTTGAATTGTATATCTATGTAAGAAGTACTCCTAGTTTATCGTTTTGTTAGATTAATATCTTATATTACTGTATCAATTTGTTAGTAATTATGTTACAGAGATCGTAATAAGGATCAGTTTCATTTTTGTTTTAATTGACTGTTTTTGGAAGATTTTCTGAAGCTAACACATATATATGTGAAGGTTTTAATGACGAATTTTCAACTCTAAAAATATTGTAAATATGTCTAATGGGATTTAAAAACCGTTAACTTTTTTTAAGTCATTGTACAACGTATGTTTGTGATGTAATATGATGTATTATCCAAGAGGCTCTATAAAGGTTTTTGTGGTATATTTGAATTATATTTAGCGTGGAGTTGTGGTAACAACCGATAAAGGCTAAACGTACCGTAGAAATAATTTGGTCTAATTAACCATTTGTACGTTATGACGTTTAGATACACCGGAAATTATGACTTTTGTCCTATCACCTAACCGTATAATCTTTTGAACTTTGGATTTAAGAGAATCCGTTTGTATGGAATTACTAAAGTCATATGAGATGTCAGTGTTAAACAACTTGATTAAACACCTGATTAGCTAGTTTGATTTGTAATTAATAATATAGTAGGACGGTATTGATCGCAGGGTAAAAGTAATTTGGTGAGACTGTAATTTATAGTTAGTTTATTTTAGGATAAATGAACTTTGTATTAAGCTTGTAGCAACTAATATATTTAATTACTAACAATTGTTTAATTTAAACAGTTTGTTATATAACGCCATAATTACAATAAATTGAATAATTATTATGGGCTATACCTTCTTGTTTTATTTTAGTTTTAATTATTATTTAAACGCTAAAGTTCTAATAATTAATTACAGGTCGTTGTTATAAGATTTAACTGCGGTGTAATTAAAATATAAATAATGAATGGCAAATCAATACTGGTAATCCGTTTATCGCGTAGTTTTGTCCGGTCACATTTTTGCTAGTAATAAAATTTTGAAGTGTATTTGCATAAGATATTATTATTATTTTATTTTTATTGTGTTTATATGTGTGTATACACGCGCGCGCGCACACACACACACGAATCATACTTGTAATTAACTGATAATCTTACGCTACGCTAAACGTATTTTTTTAATCTACTTTGCAGACTTAATAGCAATGTCTGAAAAATTGTTTTCTCTCTATTTTATTATTTTTTCCCTTATTTCCCTTTCTATTTTCTCGCTATTTCTATTACATTCAATAAATTGTATATTATTCTTAAATAAATTTTATTTCCAAAATAATAAAACTAAAACCGAAATTATAAGAATAAAATTAATTTCAAATAGTTTTTTGTCATTCATATTTATAAAATTACAAATAGAATAAGTGATTCACAAAATTTTTATTGCAAAATCAAATAAGTCTATGTAACATTACTTATTTTTTATAAGCTAATTATTACTTTCATTTTTTCCTGAAGAGTTTCAGGCATAGTAATTCCCTTCGTGATAAAGATGAAAAAATCGTTAATCTTATTTTATTTTCCACAGACTAATTTGATTCATCTAACCAATTCAATAATTTTTATTGAACTTTACTTTCTAAAACTAATGAAAAGTTATATTACTTAATTCAACTTTACACTCGTAGGTCTTCTTCTTCTTCTTAACCGTTTAGTCGCGTATGGCTCTCGGTTATTTGATGTATCAAGCTCTTCCGGTTTCCGTCAGCTTCCTTAAGTTCCGCCATTATCCTGTTGGTTGCTTCTTTGATGTATCCAGCCAACCGGTTCTACTTGGTTGATTCAGTCATTTTCTTTCTTCCGTCTTGCCTAATAAAATTTCCTTTTCCAAGGAGCTATTTTTCCTTGTGACAATTATTAAAATTTATAAATAAATATTTGTTTAAAGATAAAAATCATACTAATATTTTCAGTGTTAAGCTTTAACAGTGACCAAAGAATAATAGTTGCGACCACAGTATCTAGCTTTCTAAGGAAATATTAAGCTTATTTTGTCTAAAGTTTTTTTGATATTGAGAAGAATAAATCAAACCTGCGAGGAATATGGGATGAAGATAAATACAAAGAAGACAAAAAGCATGATAATTAACAAATCAACCAAAAGAGCAACAATTAGGATTGGGGTAAATAAAGTTGAACAAGTGGCATCCTTAAAGTACCTGGGGTGCATCATTAAGGAAGATATGGAGTGTGATCAAGAACTTAAATTACGAATTGCTAAGGCAAAGGA
This sequence comes from Lycorma delicatula, assembly GCF_047948215.1. Taxonomy (NCBI): domain Eukaryota; kingdom Metazoa; phylum Arthropoda; class Insecta; order Hemiptera; family Fulgoridae; genus Lycorma; species Lycorma delicatula. Next base: position 39,389,861 of record NC_134460.1, on the reverse strand, counting down.
AACATTCAGCAAAATGAGGAGAGGGTTATGTAGCAAACTAGATCTGCGACTAAGGAAAAAACTTGCGTAATGTTTTGTGTGGAGTGTGGCCCTTTATGGGGCAGAGACATAGACTATTTGGAAGGGAGAAGAGAGAAGATTGGATGAAATATGGGTTTGGAAGAGGATGGAAAAGATCAGCTGGACGGAGAGAGTTCGGAATGAGGAGGTGTTTCGTGTAGTGGGAGAAGAGAGAGCGATTATTGAAATAATAAGAAGAAAATGCAGTTGGTTGGAATATTGGCCGAGACGTGACTGCCTGTTGGTGACGGCATTGGAGGAATTTGTAACGGGTAGGAAAGCAAGAGGTCGAAGGTCAATGAAATGGAAGACAATATAAAAAGAGAAGAAAGTTACTATAAAATGAAACGGATGGCACAGAATCGAGCAAAATGAAGGGCGACCATCTGAAGACCTCCCTGTGGACAGAACACTTATTATTATATTTCTTTAATAGTTATTGTGGCCATCCACGGGATTCTTAGCATCTGGTTCGTGCACCAGAGCTCAAAACCGTCGATCCTATGCCTGTCAGCTTTCTTTATCGTCTATTTTTCATAGCCGTAGATACAATAGGGATGATAAATACACTGGTCAGTCTCCATTTTATTTTAAAGATGATGTTCTAGCTTTTCAATACTTTGATCACTCCAGTCACGGCAGCTGTATCAATTGCTTCATCGTCTTTTAACACAGATGTGAAGTTTCCAGCTAAGCAGATCTTTGAGCTAAGAAACACAAAATCTTCAAACACTTTTATTTTCTCGTTGCGAATCCTTTTTCATACGCTCGTATGAAACTCGAAAAATAAATTATTAACTAAATAATAAAATTAATTTTTTCTCGGATTTTTGCCGAATTCTGCTGTTTTAAATACAGTTTTTTTTTTCAATTATTGTCTATTTTTTCCAGTAAATGTGTGTAATCAGGAATATATTTTTTTTATTCATATTAGAAAATAAAAGCAAATTAAAAAAAATTATATAATAATTAAAAATAGGTATTATTTGTTATATTGTATGAAAATGAAAAATTGATGAACTATTTTACGTCAGTTTGGGTAATTAACAATAAATTTCATTTTAATTGATTCGTTTACTCCTTGTCATCTGAGCAACAAAATACAGTCAATTGTAGTTATATTAAATACTAATTACGTTAAAAATTTTATTTTACGATTGATCAGTTTTAGTATTAAAATAATACTTTTGTATTTAAATTAACGTGATCAAATGTATCTTGTAGGCTGTTTTCTAATGATTTTGTTTTTTGTTTGTTTGTTTTTTTTAATTAGAGTTTTTTGCTGGAAATTTTTCTAACAATTAATTTAGAATTGGAGGATTCTAAAAAATAGTTTCAGATGAACTTCTGAATTTATTTGATTTTTTCACTTAGAAAATCAAATTACCTCACTTACAAAAACATGCTCTTTACTAGAGCACTAATTAACGATGGGAAATAACAGTCCGCTTAATTTTTGACTGCCGGTTAGTTGGATTGCGAAATTTAATATTTCATCAATATGTTGACTGGAAAATCTTATGGGATATAGAATAATTTTTATAGTCTTTATTTTTTTGGAATAAGTGTTAGAGGTTTTTACAATTTGGTTACATTTAAAGATCTCCATGACAGTCGATAGGTCGTCATTTCTTGAGTCTTTGATTTATTAATTCTATTTTGCATGTAGATTGTTTAAGAAAGAAACCTTGAGAAATTATAGAATTTAATGTTTATATCACTTATTAATATTATACTGTCATTTACATTTTATATTTTATTAAGAAATAACAGTAGCATTGAATCTAAAATCTCATTTTTTCTATCACTACCTCTGATTCGATGGAAACTAAAATACCTCAAAATTTTAAATAAAATTTTATAGGTCTACTACAAAGTCATCTACTACAGATTTTATAGAATAATTTTAATTAGATTAAGACACAAAGGTCTTCTAGACGGGCAATCACGTTTTTGTACTAGATTACAGATTCATTAATTTTATTGTACATTCACTCTGAAGATTAAAATTAAGAGAATTTAAATGTATCTGTTTCATTTTCTGTCAATATCACTGATTTAAGTTCAGGCACATTTTATATCGGAATAAAAAATAATAACGGGAAATATCAATCACTCTACTTTATTGATCATGATCGCTGATTGCGTGATTTGACCGTACCCGAATACGTTGAATTTTCATTTTTTTAAAGTCTTATTGGTTCTCTAAAATTCATCGAGGCCTAACACTTTCTGTAGATTTTAATCTATTTTTTTTTTTTTTCATTTTTTAATGGAACTGCATAGGCTGACGGCCGATCTATCTTAAATTCGTTACTTTCATTTTTCACTTAAATGGAGAATTTGTGTTTTGAACAAACCGGAAATGTGTTTTCTTTTCTTATTTCCGTTTCTGTACCAAAATAATATTTTCATTAATATTGATATCGAAACAAAAATAAAACACAAAATTTCCACGTTCTTTAAGAGTAACTGCTGATCGGCCGAAATGCGTTTCTGTTAAACGTCTTTAAATTTTTAAACAATATTACTCCTAGTAGTAATGGTTAACTAATTTATTTATCATAATCTATAAATTAATATCCTTTTTTTAAATAAGTTATATATTGTTTGTAATAGAGAAAAATATTTTTATTTCTACGGTACATGGTTATAGTGCGTAACCAACAGCCGCGTAATTTGAATACTCCTGACATTAGTGAACAAAGATAAGTGAATTTTCCCTTTTCTCAATAAACGGATAATCTCTTATAAAGGGTTTTTCCCCCTACCAAATAAAAATAGAAAAAAAATATTGTAAACCCGATCTCCGTGGTGAAGTGTTAACATCTTGGACTTTCATCTGGAGGTCTGGGGTTTGAATCCGTCAGACATGGCATTTTTCATACGCTACAAATTTTCCTTTCATATTCCCACACTCAAGTTTATTTGTAAGCTTCGGTAATGAATTAATTCATCAGTCAAATTATTATAGTAAATCACAACTTTTATTTTTTTTATTTCTTATTTGAAAAATCTATTTTTCTTTGCATTGCTGAAATCTTTAAATTTTGATTTGCAAAAGCAACACATTACTTATTAGTACTATTACTTTATATATCGATGTAAAATTTTATAATCATTTTGTTTTATAACCTCTTTAATAAGATGGTTTAACTCGCGATGAGAGATAAAAACTATGATTGTCTAGGTAATTGGTAACAGCGATCTAAAGTTATTTTTATAATTTTTTTTTTTACATATTTTCGGTAACTATTGGTCTAATAAATTTATCATCAGTAATATAAAACCTTTCTTCCGTTAGTTGCATCAGCTGCACGGGAAGAATAATGAAGCACATAGAGGAATAAAATATTAGTACTACAATTTTTTTTTAAATAAAAGTATAGCGTACATGAATATATTGGAATATATGAATCCGTTTTAAATATAAAATAATTTTACATAAAATTTTTATTCAGAAAATTTATACGTATATTATTTTCTGTATTCGTTTAACTTTATTTTGAGTACATCGTACGTACGGTGTTCCCTTTTCATCTTATTTTAGGGTCACATTAAGTAGATACACGACTAAGACACTACAGACTACCCGACCACGCGACCACTACTGTTCGTTTGAAGGAAATAGAAAGAGCAGAAGAGAATTCAGAGGGAACGTTTACATTCTTTACCGACAACAAATTACCCACACCATTTTCCCAGGGGTCATATTTATTGCAAGATATAATTCAAGTCTGCATTTATTATAATATACTGTATAAGAATCATTAGTTTTTTACGTATTATATGAGAAATATATATTCAGAGGAATATCATCTTAACTATTATAAAGAAATTTGTTATTTTAAAGAAATATTCCGATTCCACTCTAGTAAGTTATGAACTCTAGTAGAATATATTGGTAAAAATTTATATTTTTAAAGTGTATAAAAATTCGTTCATGTTTAAAACATAAATGATATTTTATTTTTAAAATTATCATTAAATTTTTATCAAAGGATCATCTTATAAATTTGCCATTAACTATTAAGGTCATTACCACTCACTTTATCGTTAGCTACTTGTTTAAATTTTTGTGACATTAATCAGAAATTAAACCCGGATAATTTGTAAATTTGAAATGATTTCATTATAAAAAATTGAATTTAACCCTTTAAAATCCAGATCCATTGAGATATGGTATTGTAGTTCACGCTTAACCAATATTTTCCTATGAAATCGGATCTCGATTTTTATAATCTACACTTAATTCGTTAATATATCAATAAATTACCGCAATTTATTATTATTTTTTTTTAATTAATCGCGTTGATAGTTCATGTGTTCTTTGTTTACGTCGCAATGGAATCATCGAAAAAGAAACTGTTTATTGGTGACGGGCAAAGAAGATAACTAAAGATTAAAAATTTAAAGGCCTTTAAGGTTTAAATCAATTTATCTTCTGAATAAAGATTTTACTGGTAAGTGAAAATTTAAAAGAATTCAGCCTTCAACTCATTAAACATCTTTGTTGAAGTTTTTTTTCAAAAATTATATATATATAATGCAAAAGTTTGTCTGATTGTTTGTTTGCTGCAGTATCACGCGATAACCAAAAGACTGATTGCTTTAAAATTTTCAGGATATATTCGTGTTGTTCAGGAAAGACTTTAAGCCATAGATCAGGCCTTAGCCCCCTCAGGAGTGAAGTTGTGAATTAAAAACATTTAATAAAGAAAGAAGAATTATTCCTTTCCTCCATTGTATTTCTGTCATCATGGCAACAGATATATAATGAAATAAAATGACTAATCTTTTTTCTTTAATGAGTTTACCTGTAAAATATTTAATATTCACTCTACGTTAATTACTACTTTCTTCTTTTTTTTGCAGTTTAGTTTTTTTTTCTTTTTTAAATCTGTATACTTCCTCTTTTATCATTTCCTCTTCTCTTTTCTTTTTTAGTGCATAATGTCCCCTTTCATTAATAATTTTTCTTCTTGTTTCCATTTAGTTTTTTCATTAAGCCCTCTAAGCAGAGATAGAATGTAGGACGATCATCAATTGCGCTTAACGTTGCCGGGTTTCATGAGAACAATAAATCAAAGAGAAAACAGATCAGCGCCTGGATGTTAAACGAACATATAAATGCGAAAATGTCTCACAACCATGAGGATAACAAACGCATCGGGGATCCAGACTGGTTAGACGGTCGGGATAACGAAACAAGCCCTGACCGGTTAGCGTATTTATATTCAAATTAATATATAGATTAGTGATGGAAAAAATGGTTAACTACAGTATATTTGTATTGTATGAAATTTTGTAAACTCAAATTTATAAAAAATAAATATCATTTTAATTTTTGAGAAATTAAATTTTAAAATTTTAAGTAAAATATATTGTATTCTTCTGAAGACATTGTATGCTTGTTAGCGTAATTTCCTCTTTTGGTCTGGCAATCGCTCGATTAAATAAAAACCTAAGATTTTGAAATTTAATATAATATAAATAATCTACAATTTACACTCTAAAAATACTTAAAGAAGACTCTTGACTAGGTAGGTTAGTTTATCTCGGTTTGAGTCCTGCCAAGAGTATAGCATTATTTTTGCTTATGATTTCATCCATTGCAGCTTCCTCGAGAGGAGGGGTATAAAGTATATCTAAAATATTAAAATAAAAATTCTTATTTAAATATCTTTTTTTTATTAAAATAAAAACAGTAATAGTAAATTATATTGTTATAGTAAATAGTAATTATTAGATAACATATTATGACAGTTCATATTAAATTTTGAATTAAATAATTACACTAGATGTCGATAGTTCGAAACCCGATTGTACTCTAATTTCCCGTTTTAAATTTGAGCTTCCAAACTAAATAAACTATTTGGTCAGTAGAAAATAAATGAACAGAGAAACTATTGTCATATTGTTTTTGTACATGTAAATAAAAATATTCGTCTGACAGATTTCTTTGTTATATTTCTGGTTACCTATATTGTATCCATTAAGCCTTATCGGAAGGCGAAGTAAGAAAAGTTCAAGGTTAAAAAATTATTTAGTGTAATTAATCGATTTCTGAGGTAAAAAATTCTACAACTGAGCTAAACAAAGACCTGTATTAAATAATCGACTATTTGTCATACTGTTTGTTATTGTTGCACAATTATATTTATACAATTAGTATTTATACCATCTAATACAGTTACGGCCAGAGGCGTTTTTCCAAACGCCTTATGAAATTTTCAATAATTTTATATGAAATTTTACAATATGAAATATTGTATGAAACATATACCTTCGATAGTCGTCAGTTACTGTTCCCGGTGTTCCCTAGAAACAATGCTTACATTAACTAACGTAGTAAGACTATTTTTGTCATTAGCTAAAAACTTCAATGAGAGATTAAGATCGATAATTCAATTTTTTTTCTCCTTTATTTATTCAGTTTACTTTATACAGCTCAATTTTTTAAATCCCTAACATTAGCGATGCCAATTATTTACAGAAGTTCTAGTAAAAATAAAAAATAAAAATTACAGAATAGAAATCGCACCTCAGAAACGGAAGCTTTATCCCCTTCAGCCGTTGTATTTAACAATAGGCTGAAATCATAATTGAAATATGTTATGATGAAATTATGGTAGAATTTAAATTATGTATTATATCTACTGTTTTATTGTGTTTTCTTTTTCTACTTACGTTTTATATTTTTAAGTTATTTTTAACTTAAATATACAAAACAAATACAAATTTTAAGTACAACGTAAATTAATGTTACTTATATTTCCCTTTATTTTTTCGAATTTCAGAGTTTTCAATAAACCGGGATATTCACAGTACTTGTTCTGTGGGAACAGTATTCTTGTTCTCTATGAGAATTATAATAAGATTCCTTCAGGACAGTACTGGTGTTGATTAATATAATATTTGCTAATATCAAAACATTTTTATGGAGGTAATTTATTTTTGGACCTTCGAAACGGAGTGGCAGTCATTTTTACTTTTCATTCTAAAAATATTGGATTTGAATCCTAGTCAGGCTTGGTATTTTTCAGTTATAACATTAATTTTTTTTTGGTCATTATTTGACTGAAAGAAGTAGGATTAGACGTTATCAAATTTGTCTTTGTCTGTTTGTGACGCAATTAACTTTAAAACGAATTTCGAATTTTTATGAAAGTTTTCTGTGAGGTTACTTGTAATTATTTTAATCTACGTTTGAACACGATTTCTCATAAATTTGTTAGTCAAAATGGCGTCCATATTTTTTACATGGAAGAGAAGGTGTGTTAAGCTGATGGTAAAGGTCGTTGCTGTCCAGCTCTTCTAAGATCTTAACGCTTTTTCACCCCATTATTGACGGGATCTTATCTACTGCTCACCCTTCCATGAGCATTACGTGCAGTATTCAGGTTTTGCATTACAGCTGACTGATAGTTTTGATCGATGTTAGAGCAGTTACTATTGATAATTCTTTTTTGATTATAAGGATCATCAAAGGTCAAAGGTCAATTTTGGCCCATAATTCCACTTCTTATACTACTTAGTTTATTTTTATTTTATTAATTTACTTCCGTTTTAGGCCTCAGTTTAATAAATCACTACAAAAGAAAGTGGTATACCGCTTACAGATCTACTAATTTATTTTATTTTTATTTTTTCATAAAATTTGGCTTTAAATTTTGTTACAATTTTATAATTATTTAAATAATATCACCAAAAGCTGATTTATGTGGTCTTGTAACAGCTACCGTAACTGCTAGTCGGCTTTAATGTTAACTGCTTAGTAGTAACTGTATTTAAACCAAATACGAATGTATAATTCAGTTACTTTGAAAATTAAAATTTTCCTTAAAAGTTTTTTTTACGATTAAATTTGTTAAGTAACGTACAAATTAAATATTTTTTAATGTAACAATTAAAAAAAATCCTGAAATTAATAATTTCAGGAATATAATATTTTATTTCAAAGTACAGAATTTCTTTAAATTGATATCCATTGGTGAATAATATTTATGAAGTATTTTCGTTTTCATATTGTTATACTAATTAGGAAACTATAAAGGGAGTGAGGATATTAAAAAATAAATATAACGCTAAAATAAAAGTAATGAAGGTAGAAAATAGCAGAGACGTTACAAAGAGGTAGGAAGAAATAGTATAAGTATAGAATGACGCGGGAGAAGTAGAGGTTAAAGGTCGAATGGAAATGAGTTTTAGTTGACGTTTGTATTAATATACCTTTTTTCTTTACTAACTATAAGAAAATGTATAATAAAACGTCTAATATTCCAACATAATATAGTCTATAAAAGCGTCTTAAATTCTTATCTTTATCTTATAATGGTATTATTATTTATTTTTAAAATTTCTTTATTTTAAATAATTGTTTCAATTGTATTTTAATTTTAGTTAAGAGATATTTTGTTTTTTACTTAAGAAATTTTAAACGTGTTTTTTTTATTAAAAAAAAGCCATAATTTCTAAAACGATTATTCTCCACGTTATAAGTGATTTTTATTAATGTTATTACCTATTCACTTATCAGTTGTAATGGAATAATTTGAAAGGTTTTATTCCATTTTTCTTTTCTCTCAATGATTTATTATCTTTCTAAGAAGTTTTCAATAGATTAATTTTATGTTTCACTATTTTTTATCATTTGTAAAATTAGCCCAACATTTTATAGGTTGTAGATCTACTTACCGCTTTGTTTCCAAATAAAAACTGAATTATTACAAGCTAACGTTTCTTTTATTACGTTTTTAATAAAAATTGTAGAAAATGTCATTATGTTTTCTTTTTTGATTGGAAGAGGGATAAAACGTCTTCTTAACAAGCAAATGCAACTTAAGAGAATCCTTTTAATCAAACTGCAGCCTTATAAATTCGGTCAAAAGTTTTAATCTTTGATAGAGATGGCTTTACTGTTGTTCGGCGAAGAGTTACTAAGTCTCGAAAAGACGTTTTGCTTTGTGACAGCCATGTGAAAGACTAGGCTAGTTTTATGCAGTACTTTGTGTCTTCGGTGGTAAGACCTGGCGGCTCTTTGCCTTCTTGTAGGACTTCCCCATCTAAGGATTTTACTACAAGGACCAAGTTGTCATCACCGTTGGTACAAATGCCATCGACAGGTTGTCGGTGCTGCTTTGAGGTGTTGTGACAAAGATATTTTAGTTATTTTTAATTTTAATAAAGCTAAGAAAGGTAAGCAGATCTAAACATAGAAACTATATCCTGCATCCTTAGTTTCCTGCTTATATATATTCTCATTTTTTCTATGCTAAAGTTTGTACTCCCTCAAATTCCTCTTTTTCGATTTAACTCAATGTGGTTTTTTATTTTTTGGCCGATCAACTTAATCTGTTTCCACAAGAATCTGCCACAAATTTGTTTTATATCTATTCATTTTAGGTATATTTCATAAGAAAGCTACCTATTGTAATGGGTACCATTATTCGACTTCCGGAAAATTTCGATATATCTTCGCATTTCACATCCCACAGACCCCAAAACTACCGTCAGTTCAAAAGTTTATATATATATTTCACTTTCTTGTAAACACGATAACTGCCGTAATTTTGCGCCTATCACTTTCAAATTGATAGATAAAATATAACGACCCAAAATCTCGTTCGAGTTTTTTAATGGGAAAAATCGGACCATGTGGGTGAAAATGGGGGGAGCATTTTCGAAAAAACAAAATATTGCTACCACTTTCTTATTAAGTAAAATATCGAATTTGTTTAAAGTTCCTAAGGGCTTAAAACTTATCTAAGTAAAGTTTTTTGATATCACCAACCATTGACCAAGGGGGTGGAAAAAATGCTGTTTCGAAGAAAAAAAATCCTATCTCCCTTAATAGGTACAATATCGAATCGGTTTAAAGTGGTCATTAGTCCTCTAAACATTACCTAAAACTATATTCTGAAACAATTTTTTATATGACCAGCCCTTATAGCAAGGGATGACCAAAACGTTGCTGGAATTGTAAGAAGATGGGGCTTGTCGTATTCTAAACATGTGAAACGTTTTTTCACATGCAACCATTGAGTAAATTTGAAGTTTTTCTTAACTTTAAGGTGGAAATCTTTTTTATCCCCTACTTAGCACCGGTGAAATTTACCTCTGCCTTCCGGCGTACCGAAAGGGATTTTTTTTCATATGGAGAGGTGAAGAAATATGTAACCAATTTTTTAACGGGTCACGGGTACTTCCGCGTTTATCTTCATTCCATAGGGAAAGCGCCGTCATCGATTGGTAAGATAAATTTTCATCTCATTGAGTTGATAAAGAAGTTTTTATCAACTATTTTGGTTTTTTTTTTTAACTATTCTTGTATTTAATTTTTTTACATTGTTATTACTGTAGAATTAATTAAATGCGTAACTATTTTTTTATTCCAATGCAGTTTAAACTGAGAAAACATAGTTATCAGGCTTGTAAGTAATAGTGTTGTTGCAATTAGAGTTGCAATATATGTAGTTCGCCTGTGAAATCTGATAAAATATCTAGCTAAAGATACTTTTGTGTAGTCAAGTAGAGGTTATATCTAAAGTAATTATATATAGACTTATCTTAGTTATCATTTTAAAAGTAATAAAACTATAAAATTAAGATGAAATTTTTTATATTACACTTTTTGTTAAAATTTTATGATATTTTAATGAATTTTGTTATCACTAAATCCTTTACATAACTTTTTTTTTTTTGTCTTCAGTCATTTGACTGGTTTGATGCAGCTCTCCAAGATTCCCTATCTAGTGCTAGCCGTTTCATTTCAGTATACCTTCTACAACCTACATCTCTAACAATTTGTTTTACATATTCCAAACGTGGCCTGCCTACACAATTTTTTCCTTCTACCTGTCCTTCCAATATTAAAGCGACTATTCCAGGATGCCTTAGTATGTGGCCTATAAGTCTGTCTCTTCTTTTAACTATATTTTTCCAAATGCTTCTTTCTTCATGTATTTGCCGCAATACCTCTTCATTTGTCACTTTATCCACCCATCTGATTTTTAACATTCTCCTATAGCACCACATTTCAAAAGCTTCTAGTCTTTTCTTCTCAGATACTCCGATTGTCCAAGTTTCTCTTTCATATAAAGCGACACTCCAAACATATACTTTCAAAAATCTTTTCCTGACATTTAAATTAATTTTTGATATCACATAACTAATGAAGTAAAATTTTTATCATATTTTTTACTAAAAAAACTATATGTGTCTAGATATACTGTTGTTTCCTTCAGTAATTAGAGAAGACATTTAAAAAACATTCTATATTCTCATAACCTACTGTTATGATTTACGGTAAAAATTGTATAATGATTATTATATTACTTTAACCACTCTTGCGTATTATAAAATACAGTAAATTAAAAAATTACTCAAATTAGCCTTTTAGATTAAATTAATTTTTAAAATAAGAATACTCGTATGTCAATTTGTTATTTTACATTAGAGAATCGATTTTAATATATTTTTAACCAATAAATATGTTAGATTCCATAGCGGATTACTAGCGTTTTGTTTTTCATTTGGAAATTTACGGAAAGAAATCATGGTCAGCCACTGTATGTCTGGGGGTAAATTTATGATTTTTTTTTCTAAAATTATTAATTACAAATCACATTTATTTTAGTTTTATATTTACTATTCTGGATAGGCATTCAGTGTAGCACTAGTTTTACAACTCATTTAATACACAACTCTGACATGTAAAAACCTCTTAGATGTAACATCAAACAAGGAAAAAGGCCAACTTATTTTTAAACTAGGATTCCGATCTTCTCTCGGCAATAAATAAATAGAATAAGGAAAAACAAAAAAAAAGTCATAGTAATCCTTCCAATTTTAATTTTTTTTGTTATGGTGTCTAAAAAAATTTGTTGTCTTTTCTTTTATACGATTTTAATATTAGATTATCTTGCTCGAAAAAGGCTACAGGTTTTCAGAAATACTGAATTACATTTTAAAAGTAATTTTTTTTCCTATTGAGAGGAGACAATGGCTGCAATACATTACTTCTCATAGAGTGGGTAACATTGATTTGTTGGATACACGTCTGCCACAATCGTCCTTGTAATTTTGGCGCATCTGAGGTAAAAACAGCACTAATTAGTTTCTTTCTCTAAGAAATAACGTTCATTTTGCCCCTATTGTAAATAGAGGTTAGGTATTGAAGCTAAATACAACATGTATTTCAGTAGCTTTTTTTTTTTTTTTTCTTTCCTACATCCCTGGGCCGGACATCCACTCAAGTATACACGGCCCCAGGGATGTGTCCTTGTGACTCTAAGGGGGCCTCATTTCAGTAGCTTGGAATCTAATGTCAAACATTTTATATCTGTATAAAGGAGACAAAGGAAAAACAATTTTTCCTTAATTTCCTTAATCGGCTTGGTAAGGGATATTTATAATTATTTTTGGAATGATTAGACCACTTTTGAGAGTGGTTTTATCTCGTGTAAGGTCACCAACCATTATGGTAATGGCATACAACAGATATACGATTTTTTCTTAATTTTAATGTAATCGATGTAAATAAAGAATTTCATACATAGTTAATAAAAATTCAAAGACTTTGTAAAATTTACGTTCAATTTATAATGTAATTTTAAACATTTGTCTTTGAATTTATTTGGTTTGTTTTTCAGTTTCAAAGAATTTCTGTTATAAATTTTCAATAATTCAAATGAAATGTTAACCACCGTTGGTCTACTGGTTGACTCGTCGTCGTAATCACTTGTTTAACAGCTAATTTTCGAATTCGAAGGTACTGAGATTCAAATCGTAGTTAAAATTAGTTGCTTTTATACGAATATAAATACTAGACACTGGATACCGGTTTACTTTGGTGGTTAGCATTCGGTTAACGACACACGTTCAGGAATGGTCGGTCTGTGTCTGTATAAGACTATAATTCATTTACATGTCATATATAATACCCTCATTTCATTGAGCCACGAGGGGGGGGTTGCTTATTGTTCATTCGTTGGACAGATTGCAACGTAGACATAACAAAAAAAAAAATTTTAATGAAATATTTTGCAAATAATTAATTTCTATTTAATGTATTGAAGTCTCAAATTTTATTTTTACTAAATTATTTTATTTTAATAAATTATAATTATTTATTAATAAATATTATCAATTTGCTCTTATTAACATTTTATTTTTTTGTTAAAGACCTTTCCTTCATCAAAAGTATTTAAAATATAAATGCTTCATTAAAAACATTTGAAAAATTAAAATACAAAGAGATATGTTTAATCATCTTAGTCTCGATAAAATTAGCAATGAGTAAATTAGCAGTAATACTCGCATATTTTGTAATGAGTAAATGAGAGTTAATTTGAATTAAAAAAGACTATTTATAATTATTTAATATTTATAATTATTTTTCATGCATATTATTTGTCCTATTGCTTATATTAAATACATAAATTTGAAAATTATTTTTAAAAAAATTTTTTTTGGTATTAATTGATTTGGTGGTATTGATAAGTGGAAAAAATAATGATTTTATTTTGTGCTTGATTGGAGAATATTTTATTCAAATTCTATTCCTGTTGCTACCCATTAACATTCATTTCAATGAGACGTCACATTCATTCCTGTTTCATAAAAATATATGCATTTATTATGGAGTTAAAAGCGATTATAACAAGAATAACAACGAATCTCATTGCTCTCTTCTTGTCGAATAAAAATGATATTTAATCAAATATAACGTTGAACTAACAATTAAAATAATGAAACATAAAACTGATTGTAATTTGTTTTAATAATATTTTGTTCTTAAATTTTTTGGAAAAAAATTTATATAGTTACGATGATCAGAACGTCTTTCTTTTGATTTCATCGCTCTGGCTTTATAAAGAATTTTTCAAGATTAATTTTTGTTAAATCATGGAATTAGAAGATATATATATATAATAAATATAAAGTTAGAAAATGTTTTACCTAATGAATTATTTATCTTCTTTTCTGGAATAAGAAAACTGGTTTTTTTTTGTGACAAACTACATTCAAAAGAATAAAAGGAAATTACAAATTAAATTTCTCTGTCAGTTGGTGTAGGTTAAGAACGAAACTTAAATTCTACGAATACTTTTTCAGTTTCAAGTTCAAGTAATTTGTATAATAGGAAATGATCTACAATGATTTTATTTTTATCTTTGTAAAATATCTTTTTACCAATAAAAAAAAACTTTGTAATATTTTTGTTTAGCAATAAAACTCTAAAAGGATTATCTTTCTTTTGACTTTGTACTATTTAGTTGTTTATTTTGCGTGTTTACATGGCTAATAACTGTTTATCCATCTGTGATTAACTAGTTATATTCCGTTGGAATTACGCATTGATTTGATGTAAACACAAGAAAAAATTAGGTTAAAAGGAAATAAATACGAATTTATGTCAACATCAACAGATGGCTAACAGAATTATTTAATCATACCCCCAGCGAATTATTAGGTAAATTGCAATATAATATAACAAGATCGTTCGTTGTTGGTGATTATTAATTTTCGTGCATTCTGGTATGAGGCAGCACAAAACCACCCTGATTGAGGGGGTTACATTTAGCGCATTACTAGTACCACTGTATAAATGTTGCTTACGTTTCCTCTCTAGTAAACACTGCGTGCTTACAGTAATTTTCAGATTTAATTAGTTTAGAAATATGTTTATGATCATTTATTGTTTTACTTCTTAATTTACGCTTATAAATAATTAATTTTAATTTTATATTACATAATTTAAGTTCGAGGGGCAACTGATAGGTAACACACAGTCTCCAATAACTTACAAAGAGAAAGAGATAATCGAATGAAACAGATGAAGAATTTTATCGGCTACTAGAGCTTAATTTATTTTTCAACATAGTCAAAATTTGTTGTTATACATTTCTCACAACGATGAACTATTTTACGAATCCTATTTATAAAGAATTTTCTTGATCCACGACCTCACCACGTCCTTCACTTCATCAACTGCTATGGAATGAATGCCCTTTATATTCGGAATGAAATGTCAAATCCGGCGAATATAATGGGCTCGAATTTTAACTTCATAATATTCTGGTTGGTCAAGCACCCTTACGAATACATTTCCTGTTTAAGGATCTCGAATACGACATATACGTCTTCTCAACTGTTTTAACATCCGTGTTAATTCATGGTCATCCAACCTTTAACATATTCCATCACCTGTTTATTTTTGGCATCCCATAACACTAACGTGGAATGATTTTTACATTTTACCAGCTTCTAATACATAAAATTTTATCTCTAGCTTGTTCACAGTAGTTCGATCAAACGGCTGTAAATTATTTTAAATGCAAGTACGGTTCACTTTTCAATCGCTACACGTTGTTTTAAACGTACTTACATAGCAACGGCTGCTAGCAAAAATCAAAAAAAAACGAGCGAACGGAGTTTAAAGTTGACTAGTTTTTATTTATTTTATCTTATGTTTAGTTCGATAACTGACTGGTAAATACTACCTCAGATGCTAAAAAAAATTATTTTCTTAACGTAAATATTTGTTTTCAAAATATCACGGTTATACGAAATTTATAAATATTTTATTCAATGAAAATTTATAATTTTAAGAATATTTTCTAAGTTAACGGCTTTCTTTCAACTTTTTCGTTTATAAATGATAAATTGAATGTGCCAAATAAGTGGAAAATATGAATTTCTTTGAATTGCTGCCTAATTGAGATTTTTTAAACTTTTTATAAATTTACGACTAAAAGAAAATATTTTTATTGCATAAAATTATGAACATTTGTTAAACTTACCTTTATTTTAAAAATTTGTCTAAAAATTAAATAATAATAACGTTTATTCTTTAATGGAACTTTTTAGTTTCAAACTAAGTAAGTGAAGAGTTATCAGGCAACTTGAGCCTAAAGTGGTGAGGGATGATAATCAGTTAACTGCTCATTCTCACACGTATTTCTTTTAAAAATATAACAATAAGAATCTAACCAAACTGTTGGTCTAAAGGGTCACCATTTAACCGTATGAATCGCATGGTAATTGGCTCAATTCTAGACTGGTAATATCTATTCACCTAACACTAATCCATCTTGTCTTATTCTTTCTACACGTACCAAAACCGTGTTAGCATTAGCAATAAATAAATACAAAACTTAAATAGTAGATGAAACCTCATCTATTCATGCGCAGTATTATGACTGATGTATTCTTTAAAATGTTAAATCTGTTTTAAGTGTAAAAATGATTAATTTACATTTAACTTTTTACGATTAGCAAACATTTTAATAAAAAGATATTACAAAATTCGATTCCGTACTTAACGTAAATGAAATAAATATTTTATTAACTATATAAATTAATTAACTTGAAGAAACTTTGAGCATTCGTATGTTTTATTTATGAAATATTAAATTTCTTTTGCAAACACATAATTAGGAATTTTAGTTCAGTTTATGAACTTTAGAAATCCATTAATACAAACATTGGTTTGGCTTTTTGCTATCATCTGAGTTCTTAAAAATGTCAGATAAATAAAATAAATGTTATTTATTGCATGTGGCAATTCGTAAATAGCACTTGTTCAAAAACGGGAGAGAAAAATACTAGAATACGAAATTATCGAGTTAATTATTCCCTTTCTTTCTGATCAATTGATGTTTTATAAAATACTTATTTAAATGAATATTTAATTATCATCGTATTTAAATGTGTTTACATTTTCATTTTTGTTTTTTTAAAGTTATACGATTAAAAAAATTATATTTCGTATGTTGAAGTAGAACAATACAGTTTTGGTTACATTCTTAGATATACTATTTAGCGGGTTTTTTACAGCCGTTATGATCATTTCTCGTATCCTACTCTCCAAGCCTTCCTATGCTAGGTCGTTTTGTCCACGAAACCACGCTCCACCATACTCTTCACCACATCCTTCGTGACCTTCTTCTCTTTCTTCTGTTTGATGGTTACCATTCCCAAACTTGATGAGGCAATCTGTCTGGATCCATCCTGCGCATATGACCATTCCATACTAGCCGTCTAACTACTATATTCTCTATCAAAGATAATATGACATTCAAAATTTCTCTTACTCTATCACTTCTGACTCTGTTCATTAGTGTAACTTGGCAACATATCTTCCAGTAAATCATCTCTACAGCGGTCAGTCTCTGTTTCATTATTTCGTGTAGAGTTCATAGCTCAAATCCATACGAAACACTGCTTTCAGCTAAAATATTAACAATATTATCTTTATTTTTGATTGAGATATGATTATTCCACAAAACCGAATGCAATCTTTTTACAAATTCCCTTCTCTTTATAATCTTTCCCTTTAAGATTACAATATCCGTAGTATCTCTTCCAACAGATGTTAATATTATCCCAAGATTTTTAAATTCCTCAGAGTGCTTCACAATTCCTAATGAAGTTTCTAAATCCTCTGCTTTCCCTCTGACCACCATGTACCGAGTCTTTTCTACATCAATTTCCAGTCTCCATTTCCTGTATTCAGTAATTTAGCTCTCGATCATATAAAATATCATTCCTATCCTCCGCCAAAAAAACCAAATCATCTGCAAACAATGAAGTGTAAATATAGTTTTCCTTCAAAAAAATTCCAGTTTAACTATATTTACGAGTCTAATATTTCAGAGCATTCTGCAAATAAATTTTAAATAACGTTGGGAAAATACAACACCCTCCTCTAAAGGTTTTGTGTATGAGTTTCGCTGGTATGACATTTTCATACACTACAAAATATATTATAAAAGCAGTTTATAACATATATAAACGCTGTTTTAATACCTACCGTTTGGAATTTTACTAAATAAACAAAAAAAAATCTCCAATATAATATAGAGCAAGATAATTTCTATGTAACCTAATTTAATTTTTATTTTACTTGTACGAAATAAAGGAAGTATTGTGATCGCGAAAAATTTCATTTTCAGATTTCAACGGAATTATCCATTTTTACCATCCCTGAATCCATTTTGGCTAGTTTTGTCATGACGTCTGTACGTACGTATGTATCTCGCATAACTCAAAAACGATTAGCAGTTGGATGTTGAAATTTTGGATTTAGGACTGTTGTAACATCTAGTTGTGAACCTTCCCATTTTATTGCAATCGGCTGGACCAAAAGTGTCCCAAAAAAGCCCAAAATCAAAAAAAAATGGATTTTGGAGTTTTCCATAACTGCAGTAATAAGTCCTCATTGACAGCTTTTCAACGATATATCATAAGTAGTACTCATTTTTATTGGTTCCAGAGTTATAACCAAACAAACTTTTAATTAATGAAATATTAGGATCAAGGGAAAGGCACATCGGTTCGAATCAGACTTCATCTCCTTTTTTTAAAATTTTTTTCTAATTTAAATATATTGATTTATTAATAATTATGTGTATATGTAATTTAATAGACATACAAGAATGTCATGTGGTCTCCACATCAGATTTTTTCCTTATAACTCATAATATTTTTCTTCTTCTTTCCTTATTATATATATTTTTTCCTAATTTGTACGTTGCAATCGTACAAATTATATACAATATTATATATAAGCAACCCCCCCCCCCTCATGGCTCAATGAGATGAGGATGATATGTATGAGTCTAAGTGAAGTGTAGTCTTGTACAGTATCAGGTCGACCATTCCTAAGATATTTGGTTAATTGAAACCCAACCACCAAAGAACATCGGTATCCACTATCTAATATTCAAATCCTTATAAATGCAATTAACTTTTACTAGGAACCTTTGACTTCAAAAATCAGCTGTTAAACAACTAATTTGCGATGACGTATTAACCACTAGACCAGTCCGGTAATTATATAATGTTTAAATAAATAAATGAGATAATTATTCAACACAGTCATTAAAATATTTATTTCGTTATTAAAGATTATTAATCCTAATCCGAAATCTGTTTAAAAATTTTTAAATTATGAATTTTATTATATACAATTCGTTACTTTATGGTCTGTCAGTCCTCATTGTAAATAATACTCTACACTGGAATTGAAATTTGATTAAAAGAAAACTATATAAACATAAAAACTTATATTTTCTCATTCATTGTTAAAACTTTAGGATTTATTAAACTAAAAAATATATATAGACCATTTCCTGTTCTTTAAAATTTTTATATTTTTCTTTTAAATTCTATTTATTTTGCAAAATCAAATAAAGAACTTCATTCAAACAATAAGTAGAATTATAGTATAAAAGAATTAATCAATTGATGTAGAACTAGTGCCTGACTTAAACAGTTTATTTTATACCAATCATCTATAATTACATCGTGGATTAATATTTGTTAAATAAAAATTTTTATAACAATATATTCGTATACAACTTGTAGTAAAGTTTATTTCGTACATAATTTCAGCAACTATATTGTCGTCTTTATTTTATATTTTATTCAAGTTTTATTTTCATTGTGTTTATGTAATAATAATTATATTATTATTTTTATTCATTGTAAAGGGTTAAGCAGAAATTTTATTATTTTTAGATGGGAATCTTTGGATCGACAAGTTGGTATCACTGCCCCTCATAATTCTATATGATAATCTCTGGAGGGAGTTTAAATCGTCATTGACGGTATCCTATAAATAATTGTATTTTAATGGTTGTTTGAATATATATATATAATATACATACATACAAATATAACGTATATAATAATAGAATCTGTATCGATGAGACTTTCGTAATCAATTCAGTAGAGGTGATTGATTCTCTTCTCGTAATACTTTTTTTATGAAGGTATAAAAGTTTTAAGAAAATTTGGAATTTATTTGTTAAATAAAGGTACTTTTAATAAACTACCAAGAGCAAGACCATATCTGATCCAAGTTTCCAAGTAACACAGTATGCAGGGACAATGATGTACAATCTCATCTCAAGACTATATATAGAGATAACGTTCTTTTTTTGTTCCCAATAACCGCTGTTATCCGGAAAATCGATAATCGCTGTTTTTTTTGTTTGTTTCCAAAAACTACTGCACTAATCATTACGAAATTTTTAGCTGTAAATTTCTTACTACCTCCGGAATGTTTGTTACAGTTCAAATCTCATCATCCACATTACCATATAAATCATAGATAAAAAAATATAGAACTTCTGTTACTTAATTTTAATGTAATTTCCCAAATTTGTCAATGAACCACAAGAACTCGCCCTCACGCAAGTAAAGTACCACTCTGTAGATTTTTATATCCTGAAATAAAAAATTCCATCATGGTAAGCCATATACATAATTGACATAAATTCATCTTTTAATTCGATATTAATATTTTCATAACACCTAAGTTAGTGAAATAACAGATAAGAAGAAGAACTTCTAGGGTTACTAGAATTTATGATCGTAAACAACGTGAATCTACGCCAGACCGTTCTCAAAGACTTGAAGAGCAACGTATATGCTCGACTCAAAATCGAGTTCAAATTTTGAGAAATACGTTATAATTTGTGAATAGCGACAACTCTCAGAGCAAAAGCCCACACACAATTACTAAAATGATTTTCTATTTTTGAAGTTCTCATACGTACCCTGGCGAAACCGCGACGAGGGTTGCTAGTACCCATACAGTCATTGGTGCATTAACGTACTCTTTACGTAGGCCGAAGACTAAAATATATATGATCACAAATTAAATATTTAATGGTTAAAATGTGAATGGTCTATTTAGTACTTTTATATTTATGTAACTTAAACTCAATAGTAAACTATAGATGCCTATTCGTACAAAAAAAATAATTGCTTCTGATGTATTAAATACAGTCCTTTAAAGAACAAGGAGATGTATTCCACTATGATTTAGAACTTTTCATAGAAAGTTGTTTTCAAGGTATATATGAAAAATAAAACTTTCATTTTCTATCAAATTCAAATAGGAAAAGTCAGATTCAAATAGGGAAATTTTGAGAGTAGTATTGGCGCCCTAAGGAGCTGATAGAAATGTAGGAGTGGCATCCTGCCGTGCATATCTACCTACCATTTTAGTAATTATGGACTATTGGGTCGGTACACAACGTCCATTTGCCGTGAAGGCATTTTACGATAATGATGACAATGTGACTGCTGTTCAACGGGAATTCCGACATATTTAAAATTTAGAACGTCATGGTCGCATTCCATCTTGCCGCGCCATCAAGACATGGGTTGAGAATTTCGAGAAGATAAGTTCAGTACTGAAAGAGAAACCATCAATCAGGAGGTCAACGTACCCCAAAAAACATTGAAGCAGTTCGGACCTCAATTGACAGGAGCCACAACAATCGGCAAGGAGACACGCATAGCATTGGACCTGAACCGAACAATCATCCACCAAACTGGAGTGTTTGGCGGACGGTTGTTCCGTTAATTGAATAACTTGAAGTTTCACCCTTACAAAATTCAAGTTGTACAGGAATTGAAACCATCAGACTACGTGGTCCCATGAATTCCCGTGGAAGTGTTTCAAAGTGTCATGCAAAATCTCAGCATTCGCTTCCAGGAATGCATACGTTTGAATGGCAATTATCTTATGGATATTGGTTATAGAAATTGAAATTTTTTGTGTTGGGACACTTAATAGCATGTACTATATTTTTGTTTTCAACAATAAAACTTGTAAATTCATTTTTTTACTTTTTGAGAATTACTTCAAAATTTCTCGTTCCTTGTGCCACTCTAGCTATTAAAAAAAGATATATCTTGAAAAATTGTAAAACCATATTACGAGGGTAAGTCAATTATTATCCGCAATTTAGTTATAAATTTTATTGCAATACAAATAGGAAACTTATATGTACATCATTTTTCAACATAGTTCCCTTGCATCTCAAAGCACTTGGTCCATCGTTGCACAAGCTTCCTGATGCTCTTGTAAAAGAAGGCTTTCGGTTGAGCTGCGAACCAGGAATGCACCGCTTCTTTCACTGTTTCGTCCGAGGTAAATCGACGTCCCCTTAATGCCTCTTTGAGTGGACCAAACAATGGTAGTCAGAAGGGGCAAGATTAGGACTATATGGAGGATGAGCCGGTACTTCAAAGTTGAGTTTCCGGACCGTTTCAGCAATGTGGGCAGCAGTATGTGGACGGGCATTGTCGTGTAACAACACAACACCTTTCGACAGCAGTCCTCGGCGTTTGCTTCGAATTGCAGGCTTCAGCTTGGCAGTAAGCATCTCACTGTAACGCGCACTGTTTATTGTCGTCCCCCTTTCCTCATAATCTTCCAATACTGGACCTTGTGAGTCCCAAAAAACCGTAAGCATCAGTTTTCATGCAGACGGTTGGGTCTAGAACTATTTGTTGCAGGGCGAATTTGGATGATTTCATTACATACTCTGCCGTTTACTCTCCGGCTCGTAATGATGGATCCATGTTTTGTCGCCGGTGATAATTCTGTCTAAGAAGATGTCCCGTTCGTTACCATAGCGATCCAAATATTTTTGGCAGATGTCCAAGCGCGTTTGTTTGTGTGACTGTATGAGTTGTTTTGGGACCCATCTTGCACAGACTTTATGAAACCCAAGTCTGTTGTGGATGATTTTGTAGGCAGAACCGTGACTAATTTGTATACGATGTGCCACTTCATTGATAGATAATCGTCTGTCTATGAAAACCATGTCACGTGCACGCGCAATGTTTTCCTCATTTGTGGCGGTAAACGGTCGTCCGGCTCCTTCGTCGTGTGTAACACTTGTTGCGACCGTTTCTGAATTTTTCAAACTCTCCGTTGCGGCAACACACTGTTCCCGTGCTGGACCGAAAGTCTTCGATTAATTTCGGCCCCTGTACACTTTTTGACCACAAAAAACGGGTCACTGAATGTTGCTCTTCTTTGGTGCAAACAGAAAGCGGAGCAGTCATGGTTAACGGCAGGGCAGCGATAATGGAACTAACCTATCAGCATCAAACCTGCACAGATATAACAACAATTAAACCACGCACGCGTCATCTACGCAACACGACAGTACTACCAACATAAAAAAAATATAACTAAATTGCGGATAACAATTGACTTACCCTCGTACTATCTACAAGAACAGTTTTTTCTTTCGTTTTGATGCGCAGTTTTAGGGTATTGGGGAGATTCTGTAAACAGAGCTGCCATTATAAAGTAGTAGAAAACTCTCTGACTTTCATTACTTTTAAGACTGATCGAAGTAATCTATTTACTTTGCTTTAACAATGTCCTGCATTAATCACAATTTCTGTACTTCATCAATTAATTTTTTTTTTTATAATTATTAAATTGTTTAAGAGAGGTAAATTGTTAGGTAAAATTAACGGTAAATTATTTTAAAAAGCTTAAGTTGTTGATTACCTGCAGTATTTCATATAAATTACAGTAATTTTGTATTATATTTGTATCACATAATTAATTTTTTGTGTGGTGTACATAATTACATAAAGTACATAAATTTAAATAAAAATAACGTACGTAATAACATTATTGTTTATAAAATTATTGTACATTAGTAATTATTA